>NW_005875351.1:8363-12981 GCF_000147115.1 Myotis lucifugus | reverse complement strand
AATTTATATACACCAAAGTTCACTCTATTTGATGCAGTTTTATATGTTTTGACAAATGCATAGATCTGTGTTACCACCACCACAGTCAATAAAACTGATTTCATCACTGCCCAAGAATTTATTTCATGCTACTCTTTTGAAGTCAAACTCTTACACTCTTAACTTCTGGCAGCCACTATGTATTCTTCATGCCAATAAATTTTCCCCTTTTCTAGAAAGTCATGTGTATGGAATCGTACAGTACGTAATCTTATGAATCTTGTATCTTTTACTTAGCACAATGCATTTGAGTTTCATCTGTGTTGTTTCATGTACCAATAAACTTGGGTTTTGTTTGTTTGTTTAATCCTCATTCAAGAATATGTTTATTGATTTTAGAGGGAAGAAAGAAGAGAGAGAAAGAAACATCGATGTGACAGAGAAATATCGATTGGTTGCCTCCCATGTGTGCCCCAACCAGGGACCAAACCCGCAACCTGGGTATGTACCATGACTGAAATCAAACCCACGACCTTTTGGTGTACCGGTCAATGCTCCAACCAACTGCGCCACACCAGCCAGGGCCCAATAAACTTGGTTTTTATTGCTGAGTCCTATTCCATGGTATATATTTACCACATTTCACTTACCTAGTCCCCAGCTGATTGGAATTTAATTATTTCCCATTTGAGAAAATTATTTTAAAAAAATAACCATTTTCAAATATAGGATTTGAGAAGATTGAAGACTAATATACAGTTATGGCACCTCTATTGTGAGTTTAATTCATGTAAACCCTCTAGAGGTGCCTGTGCTTCAAATGCAAAAGCAGCAAGAAATATTAAAAAATCAAGGAAACATATCATCACCTAAAGAAAGCAATAATTCTCCAAATACCAAGTTTGAAGGTACAGAATTTTGTGATGGAGCAGGTAAAGAATTCAAAATAGCAGTTTTGAAAAAACTCAAGGAGCTACAACAACACTCAGAAAGAAATCGGGGTGGGGGGGGAAGATATGAACAAAATGAGTTGTTTATTAAAGAGATATAAGTCATAAAAAGTAACAAAACAGAGAAGAAAGTATATTTTAAAAAATAATAGCTGAGAATTTCCCAACCTGGGGAGAGGTTTGGATGTAAAAGACCAGGAACCCAGTCCCACTGGTGTGGCTCAAAGCATCTACCCATGAACCCAGAGGTTACCTGGTTTGATTCCTGGTCAGGGCATATGCCCAGGTTGCGGGCTCCATCCCCAGTGGGGGCGTGCAGGAGGCAGCTAATCAATGATTCTCATCATTGATGTTTCTATCTCTCCCTTCCTCTCCCTTTCTCTCTGAAATCAATAATAAAAAAATATACTTTAAAAAAATCACAAAGCCAATAGATCACTCTGTTCTCTCAATGCAAAAAGACCTTCCCAAGACACAGTATAATGAAACTGTCAAATATCAAATATAAAGAGAGAATGCAAAAAAGCACCAGGGGGGGGGAAAGATTGTTACTTCCAAAAGAACCCCCATTTGGCTGTCAGTGGATTTCAGAGCAGAACCCCTACACACTCAGAGAAAGTGGAATAATATATTCAGAGTTGAAAGAAATAATATGCCAGATAAGAATACTCTATCCAGCAAAGTTATCCTTCAGATAAGAAGGAGAAATACTTTCCCAGATAAACAAAAGCCAATTTTATCACCATTGACATGCCTTGCAAAGAAGACTTTTAAGCTGAAAGGAAATGACACTAACCAGCAACATGAAAACATATAAAAATATACAACACACTGGTAAAGAAATATATACAATCAGACTTGGAAAACTGAAATTCTGTAGTAGAATGGTATGTCAATTTGTTAATAAATATGCAATACAATAAGAGGTAAAAAGTGACATCAAAAACATAAGAGGGGACAAGTAAAAGTGTAAGGCTGATGCCGTTGTAATAACCTGGTAATTATTTAACAGTAAAGAAGGGAAGGGAAGGCTATATATAGGCATACAATTTATCCAGCTTTGCCAAAAAGCTGCATTTAACACTCTCCAAGTCTGTTCCCCACTCGTTGATGGGGGAAGGGACTAGCCAAAGGCAATTTAGACTCATGCCCAGTGAGGTCTGATGATGTGGGAGGCTAATTGCCTGTCAATCACACCTGTAAACAAGTAATTGGCCAGGATGGGCGTGGCCGCTGCAAGGGCACAAAACCTAAATATTTAAACTTAACAAAGAAGTGAGCTCTCTCTTGGGACTCCTGCTGCAGGGGCTGCGCTCTCCCGTGCACATGGTGCATGGCTATGTTGGGCTCCCCACGTGGACTAGTGGACTTTGATCTGGCCTGAATGCCAAACCACACCGGCTGCAACATGGAACGGGAACTCTGGATACCGCCCCGTTTTTGACTCTGCTGAACTCCCAGCTGCACCTCTTCCAGGACTGGCTTAAGGGGCTGGGGACTTTGGAAGCTGAGAAATGTAACTTTACACAAAGGAATCCTTCTTCCACATTCCATCCTCCAGTGGGGGCTTCTGAAAATGTTTCTTTCAGCAGCACCCGAGAACCTCACTCCCCCCAGTGTTAGGGGAGTTCCATCCACTGGCAGCAAAGCCTTTATAGGCCATCAAAGTTACTATCTTTAATGGGCTTTATTGTCTGTGAGATGTCTTATGTAAGCCTCGTGTTAACCAAGATGTAAAAACCTAGAATAAATTTGCAAAAGATAAAGAGGAAACAGAGTATACCACCACAGAAAATTACCAACTTACAAAGGTAGAAGAAAACAGAGGTCATAAAATGGAAATACAAAACAACCAGGAAGTAAGTAATAAGACAGTTTCACTAAGTCCTTACATACCAAATAACTCCAAATGTAAATGGATTGAATTCAGAAATCAAAATGCAGAGAGCAGTTGGACGAATAAATAACAAAAACCAACTATATGCTGCCTACAAGAGACTCATATCAGCTTTAAGGACAAACAGATGGTAGTCTCAAGGGATGAAAAATTGATTCCATGCAAGTGGACATCAAAAGAAAACAGGAATTGCTATATTTATATCAAACAAAATAGACATTAAACCAAAAATGGTAACAAACACACAAGATTATATAATAGTAAAGGATCAATTCATCAAGAAGATATAATAATTGCAAATGTATATGCACCCAAAATCAGAATCTCTAAACACATTAAGCCAATACTAAAATATTTGGAGGGAGAATAGACAACACAATAATAGTAGGGAAGTTCAGTACCCTACTTTCAGCAAGGATAAATCATCAAACAGAAAATCAAGAAGGAAAAGTTGGACTTGAAACATACATTCGACCAAAAGAACTTACAGAACATTCCATTCAACAGCAGTAGAACACACATTCTTCTCAAATGCACACAGAACTTTCCCCAGAAGAGAGCATATGAGAGGACACAACGCAAGTCAGCAAATTTGAGAAGACTGAAATCATGTCAAGTATTTTTTCTGAACACAAAGGTATAAAAGTAGAAATTAACAAGAAAGCTGTGAAATCTAAAAATATGTTGAAAGTAAGCAATACATTTCTTTTTTTAATTAAATTTATTGGGGTTACATTTTTGTTTGCTGGTTTATTTTATACCACATCTCATCCTCCCATGGGGTCCTCTGAAAATTCTTATTCCAGTGGTGCCCAAGGACCCAACTCCCACGAACAATTCTCCGATGAAACCTTCATTGTTATTTTGTTCCCTGGATGCCATCTCTGTGTGCGGGTAAATGTTAACTGTCCTATACCCACCAATGTAAAAGGAGTATGTGCCTCTCCGTTTTACTCTTTATTCAGTCTCAGAGATTTCCCTGCTTTGCTTTCTCCTGCCTCCCTAATTTACCACCAATGGGTTTCATGCAATTCTCTTTAGGTCTCTTCCTTTGATTTTAATGTATAAGATTAGCTATAAAACTGCCATTCTCCGGAGCATTTTCTCAACCCATTACGATTTTGTTTCCTGGCAATTATCAGCTTGGTTCATATAAACTCATAAAAATTCTCTACAGGTCTAGACGTTTCTTACACCAACAACTGAATGTTATCTATTATCTCCATTGTTTGAAATGACAATTTTAACATATATTAAATTCTTATGTATATTTAGATCTGTTTCTGTTCTTTTTGGAAGCCAGCATCACACTTTTAAGTTATTTTTATAATAATACACAAGCGTGTATTATTATAAAAATAACCAGAAACTAATGTACCTGGTTTCAAGTTCTTTGTTTAACATTCCCAAAAGAATATGTATTATTCTTTAAGGTTATACATTTCCTGATAAGGTTAAAATTATTTGTCAAGTAGAACAAAACCAAACTCTTCATCAAAACTTTTTATTGTGATTTTGATTGAAATTAAATTTTATAGGATTTTCTGTAAAAGTAAATACAAATATAAAACAATAGAATTTCCCCTGGTGCAAAAGGGGAAAAGACCTTGGCTCGGCTCTTTTCTTAGAGCATTTCCTTGAGAAAATAGTAAATCTTTTCTTTGTCCTTTTCATATGTACTAGTATGTAATCTTTTAAAAAGTAAATAAGCCTGATTATTTTTACAACCCAGGAAACCTCCTTCTAAAGGCCTTGAAGCTATGTCTTTGAAATGTAACTAGCACAGACAATC
>NW_005875351.1:6905-8067 GCF_000147115.1 Myotis lucifugus | reverse complement strand
CAGGACTGCTGGCTCCAAACCACTCGCCTGCCTGCCTGATTGCCCCTAACGACTTTGCCTGCCTGCCTGATCACCCCTAACCACTTACCTGCCTGCCTGATCACCCCTAACTGCTTGCATGCCTGCCTGCCTGATCGCCCCTAACTGCCTCTGCCTCAGCCCCAGCTGCCGTGGCTTCATCTGGAAGGACATCTGGAATGATGTCTGGAAGGTCGTGAGGCTGTCTGGTCTAATTAGCATATTATTCTTTTATTATTATAGATATATACCTAACTATATAAAAGTGTGATTTCTGTCTTTGCAAACTCATTAGCAGATGAACTGGGATGCCTATCACAGTTTCCTTTAAAGCTTATTCAATAATAAAAACTTTTCTTCTTTTCTCCATCTGTGAAGAGGATATTTTGGGTTGACAAGAGACATTTTTAATTACTTCCCCAACACCTCTCATCTAGAAAACTGGTGTGTGTGTGTTTGCCCCACCCTGTACATATATACACACATACTCAAATGTATGTACATATTTCCTCTATATAAATTGTTTTAAAATTAATTTTATTATTAAAAACTTAATATTTTTGTAACTACTTTGCATGGAAACGCATGTCTACTGCTCACACAAGAGTAAATTGATGTCATAAAGTTACTGACTAGGAAATCAACATTTAGTCCTTAGTGAAAGGACAGTCAAAATATTTTATACCATTGGGATAAAACTAGTAAAAATCTGATAAGAGTGTGCACCTAATTAAGCGTTTTTCTCCCTCTCTCTTTGTAAGTGGTTTGTGTTTTTTAGCTTATCCAAAAGTTTTCTTTATTACAAGTTTCCTGTATCCTGAGATAAAGCCGCCGCTGCAAGGTATTATTCTTGGAATGCGATGTACTTGGTTTCAAGTTCTTTGTTTAACCGATGAATGTTCACTGTCGGAACCCAGGCAGTTCTAATGGTCACCACATGGCCACGGGCAGTTCTCACATTAACTGTGGGTAGTGCTAATGGTCACCTCACGGGCAGTGCTAATGGGACCGGACGCACACAGCTTGTACGTTGCGCCTCAGGTGCGGGCTGCAGTTGTCTGCAGCTGTCAGAGATGACAGAGAGGAAGCACGGC
This sequence comes from Myotis lucifugus, assembly GCF_000147115.1. Lineage (NCBI taxonomy): Eukaryota > Metazoa > Chordata > Mammalia > Chiroptera > Vespertilionidae > Myotis > Myotis lucifugus. Next base: position 6,955 of record NW_005875351.1, on the reverse strand, counting down.
CCCTAAAAAAGCCATCTGCATCTACAAACGCTCAGGCCACTAAAACCAAG
>NW_005875351.1:0-6638 GCF_000147115.1 Myotis lucifugus | reverse complement strand
CGCCGGGGTTTTTCCCAACGATTCTTCCCGCGGGGGGGGGGACCCCAGTTTTTTCCCCCACTTTTTGGAGTTAAAAACGGGGGGGGGGCGGGAGGGGGGCCCCTCCGCCGGGGGCGGGGGGGCGCAAAACCGGAACCCCCCTCCCCCACCCCCCAATTGGGGGGGGGGACCCCCCAGGGGCCCCCTTGGGGAACCCGCGGGCCCCGGCGGGGGAGGCCCGGTTTCCCGCTCAATCGGGCCCCCCGAAGCGGCGGGACCCGGGGAAGCCCGGGGTTCCCCGGGGGAAGCGGTTTGCGTGACGGGGATGCAGAACCATTCCGGGCCCGGGGCCGCCGCACCGCGCGGGGGACCGGGCCCCAGCCCAGCGCCCGCGGTCCACGGGCAAGTTCATCCCGGGACGATTCAGATGCGCGTCTGTGAACTGACGGTACCAGCTTTCGGGCGTTTTCCGTGTTGAAGAGGGTACAATACTTAGAGCGTGGTGACTCGTACAGACGGGCTGCTTTTGTTATCACAGCGTGTGCTGTTCTTTTCATTGTTGGCTCATCTGATCCTCTTAATCCTCATAACCATCCTTTCCATCCGTATTAATCACCTCCATTTCAATAAAGCCGAGCGGTAACGGTTCAGAGAGCCATTGTTTACCCGGCGTTGGCCCACGGGCTTTACATTCTCCTTTGTTTTACTCTGTGGCCCCTGCTGTTCCCCGCACTAACATTTGCATTGAGCACAGCAGTTGTCCCAGCACATAATTAGCGGGCGGTGGATTAGGACAAGCTAACTAACCTTACCTCCTAGTGTTCTATTCCCAGCACTTGTGGAGGCTTCCTCAGAATTCTTGTGCCAAAATGTTGTAGCTGCGTTCTCCTACCTGTCCCTATTCTCCCAAAACTGGTAAACATGTATGTTGAAACCATAACGGAAGCTCTGACTTTTAAGTTTTATGGGAAAAGCTGCAAATCCTACCCAGTTAGGAGGGGAAGGGAGGCAGACATTGTTAAAAAAAATGAAAACTGCGGTTTCATCCAGGCTCCATGCTATGGAAGTGATGTCATATGCCTGTCATTGGCTGGTGCGTCTGGCTCATGGAGCATCCTCTTGCAGCGGTTCTTAACCTGTGGGTCTCGACCCCTGAAAATACATCCTGCATATCAGATATTTACATTACGATTCATAACAGTAGCAAAATTACAGTTATGAAGTAGCAACGAAAATAATTTTATGGTTGGGGTCACCACAACATGAGGAACTGTATTAAAGGGTCACAGCATTAGGAAGGTTGAGAACCACTGCAAGCACCCGGCCAGCGGGAAGGGGTTCCTGCTGCACATGGGAAAGATCTCAGCATGAGGCGTCTGGTTACCTTTTGCTGCCTAGCAAAGTGCCTCTTTGGGGATGATGGTACCAAATTGTTATTTTAGAAGTTAGATGTGTGTCATTGTCAACATTTTAGATGGCCATGCCAGAATTCGTTAAGGCCTAATTAAATTTCCTCAGGCCCAGCCCAAGTTTGGAGGGGACAGTGAATTCCATGGTGCTGTCTGGATTTGTGGCACTGGGTCAAGACTTACAGAATCAGAACAGTACATGAAGGGTTGTTCAACATTATCTAATTCTTCTTCGTGTTAAAAATAATAGCATTGAAAATAAGACAGTCTCTAGGTTGTTCATAGCAGAGCCTCCCATAGCCCATAAGACCCCAGATCCACTATAATGAAGTCAACACAAGGTTCTTGGAGAAGTGATTTTTGAGAAACTGCAATTTAGGGAGAAGAAACATCTTATTTTTGAGACCTTTTGAAGGCTTTCTAAACTTGTGGGGCTTATAGTAGTAATAGGAAAAATTGTCATGACCTGTAATTTAAAGACTTTCCATATCAATAAATATTTATCTTCATCATTTGTAACACCAACACAGGGGTCCATACTTTGGATATATATTACGCACCTTGCTTAGCTAATCTATTATTGGATGTTTATGTTTTCAATTCTTTTGTGGTATTTAGTAAATAGACACATACTTTTCAAAACAGTCAATAGGAAAGAAATGTTTAAATTCATTCAAAAATGTCCCAAGCTTATCAAGATTGTTTTCAGAGTCACCAGGGGACAGATGGGTACTCCTTTATCACGGCCCTTCCTATTTCTTCTCATGTTTCCAAAGAATGTTTTCCTTTTACTAAACTGTTGTCTGGAAACTCTGACAGGTGATTCCCGGAGCTGCAAGATCAAGTCTCATGACTTCTGTCTTACAACATTCCTTGTTCTGGCTGCATAGTTTCTATCCTTTCCCCAAAGCAGCCGAAAATGAGCAAATTCCAGGTGAGTCATTTACTAAGCCCTTACTTTGTTTCACTGTGTGTGTGTTCAATGAGTTTTATGAAATAGGGTCCTTTTATTAAATTTAAAAGGTAAATAGTTAAAAATCACCTTTAGGGAAAATACTGTTTGACTAGCACAGCAGTTTCCAAGACCTTTTCAAGAGATCTGTGAGGTCAGCATGTATTATTAAGATGCAGAACCCAATCTACACTGTTGACATTTGCACCAGTGGTGAAGAGATTGCAGCCTGGTTGGCATGAATTAGGACAGTGACACCAATGCCACTGCATTCCTCTGCAGTGTGCTCCCCTTTACTTAAGGATATCTTTGATGAAATAGTAAAAATCAGTTTTATTAAATTTTGATCCTTGGGTACACATCTTTTTAGCATTCAGTGTGACGAAATAGGAAGTTCACATAAAATACTTCTGCTGCACCTGAACCATGATGGTTGGTTGTCTTGAGGGAAATAAAGCACCGAGGGGCTGTTTGGTTTGTGAGCTCATCTGGCCACTTTTTCATGGAATGCTGTTTTTCCTTGGAAGAGCAAATGGCAGGCAGGCTGGTTATTCAGACGGGTATTTAACAAACATTTTCTCAGAAGTGAGTGAAGTGAGCCTGTCACTGAAAATAACTGTCTCTGTGTGTTCCCAAGGTTGAAATTTAAGCTTTAAGTGAAAATGAGAATTTTGGAAAACTTGTATCCTTCACTATGAACTTGACAACTTCTAATACTTAAATACTTTTCTGATGAGATTGGTGAGGATACTAACAAATGTGATATTATACATTTATATTATATACAACATATAATATAAAAAAATATATAAAAGCCTAATACAAATTGTCCCATTAGGCATGTGCTCAACCAGGAATTTTACTGCTCGCTATGATGGGCACTGACCACCAGGTGGCGCACTAGGAACATGGCGTGCATCGGCCCGCACACTGTGGTCCCGCCCAGCATTCGCACTCACTGCCAGTGCTGGCCCAGCCCCAATCCCCCAAAGATAGCAACCGGCAGTGGTGGGGGCAGGGCTGCCCCTCCCAGGCACTGAGGGGGCAGAGTGAGGAGACTGCCAGCCGGCCTTGTTCACCCCTCAAGGCTTCTCCACCTCCCCCTGCTCACACCTGCTGCCAGCAGACAGGGGACCAGGGGCTGCAGCGGGAGGGGCCGGGCAGGGGCACAGAGGATAGGCTGAGACCCGCCCCTGTGCCCACCACAGCCTCACAGCCCACAGTTCCTTTCAAGGTGCACGAATTTGGGCACTGGTCCCCTACTATCTATATCATAAAAGGCCCGTGGTCAACACCCGTAACACCATCACGACCAAACGAGCAGCGGCTCTTGCGGCAGGCAGGGCGAGGAGTGAGCTACTAGTGGCAGAGAGCTATGAGCAGCGGAGAGCTAAGAGTGGCAGAGAGCTAGGAGCAGGGGAGGGCGGGGTGCGAACTATGAGCGGCGATGAGCAGGGCGGCCAGCTGAAGCAAGCGGAAGCGAGCCATGTGCATGCTGGGCCTCTAGTAATATAATAATGTATCCTATATAATAAAGAGCTAATATGCAAATGGTCGTCATGCCCTCATGCTCTCACGCCCTCGCACCAGGGCTGGGGGACCTGAGGCCACACCCCCCACCCCAGTGCCGGGGCCAGGGGACCTGAGGCTGTGCCCCCCACCCTGCATGGCTTGATAGGGGTGGTGCCGGCTGGGCCTGGGTCTCATGCGATTTCAGGGTGCACGTGGATGGGCAGGGACTTGACTCTGGGTCCCGTGGTGTGCCCCAGACTCTGACAGGAGGGAGATTTTCATATACATTTTACTAATTTTCTTTCATCTCTGACACTTCTATTATAGAGAAAGGGCAAATAGCAATATTAAAATATTTCTGCTAGCCCTGGCTGGTTTGGCTTTGTGGATAGAGCGTCAGCCTGTGGACTGAAGGGTCCCAGGTTTGATTCCGGTCAAGGGCACGGGCCTGGGTTGTAGGCTCGGTCCCCAGTAGGGGATATGCAGGAGGCAGCCAATCAATGATTCTCTCTCATCATTGATGTTTCTATCTCTCTCTCTCCCTCTCCCTTCCTCTCTGAAATCAATAAAAATAAAATAATAATAAAAATGCTTTAAACAAATAAATAAATAAAATATTTCCTCTAATTAATTCCCTTTTAATGTGCACAAATTTCGTGCACTGGGCCACTAGTATTATATAATGAATATATCAATCAACATTTGATTGGTATTTCTGACTTGAGCTCAGTGGCAAACTCAAGCAGTTTAAGAGGACAGAGGGATGCGGTGAAGTGAGGACCAGGGAGTAAGTTGGTTAGGGAATGCCCACTCTAAAAGGTAATATTTGAGGAATGTTCTGAATTAAATGAGCCAGGGAGCCAAGAAGAAATATGGCAGAAGAGCATTCTAAATAGGAGCAATAGCAAATACAAATACCCTGAGGCCTGTTTCAGAAACAGTATTTGGGACATCGAAGCAGATAAGGGGGACAGAGAGAAGTGACTTAGGGGAAGCAAGGTAAGAGGTAAAATCAAAGAGGTAAATGGAGCTAGAATATGTAGGATGTTATAAGTTTGTAGAAAACATTGAGTTTTGACTTTATTTATTAGTTCTTTAAAAAATATTTAGCCCAACTGGCATGGCTCAGTGGTTGAGTGTTGACCTATGAAGCAGGAGGTCATGGTTCAATTCCTGGTCAAGGCACCTGCCCCAGGTTGCAGGCTTGATCCCACTGGAGGTGTGCAGGAGGCAGCCAATCAATGATTCTTTCTCACCATTGATATTTCTATCTCTCCCACTCATTTCCTCTCTGAACTCAATTAAAATATATTTTAAAAAATACTACATTTCAGATTCTAAATATTTAGAATATAAATAAAGCAATTATCAGAGGAAGTTGTATAGCCTTAAATAGTTCTATCAGTAAAAACCCAAGAATGAAAATAATTAGCACTATGGCTCTAGCCATTACCAAACCATATAGACACTATATGAGTTACCCTCCCACTCTCTCCCAGTTGTTATTAATTTCCAATTAATTACAAAGATGCATTATGCTTCTTTCCCCCAGTGCTGCTACTTGAATGTAAATGTTTATTGCTTACATGTGTCTCTAAATTTTCTAACACTCCATCTTTCTGATGTGCCTTTTGCCTCTTCTATTTTAGTTTTATTCTAAACTACTAATCTCATATAACTCTAGTGGTTACATCTCTGTCTTCAGTGGTTCCCCATTATCTGTATTTGCATCTACAAAGCAAAAGAGTGAACATTCCAAAAATGTATAAGACAGTCCACATAGTGTGAAATAGCAGAATATTGATTCATATTTTTAATTGCACATGCTTTAATTTTTTTATTTTTTAGATATGTTTTATTGATTTCAGAGGGGAAGGGAGAGGGAGAGAGAGTTAGGAACATCAGTGATGAGAGAGAATCATTGATCAGCTGCCCCTTGCACAACCCAAACTGGGGATGGAGCCCACAATCTGAGCATATGCCCTTGACTGGAATCAAACCCAGGACTCTTCAGTCCACAGGCCGAGGCTCTATCCACTGAGCCAAATCCGGTAGGGCAATACTTTTCTTTCATATAAATACAAAAAAGAAAACTTGTCAACTTTAGTAAACAAACTAATAGATGTAAATATATGATGTATAAGACATTAAGTGGGTATGCAAAATACCCACTTAATGTCCCAAAAGTCAAATTCAGAATTACTCCATGTTTTGTAACCTGACTTGACTATCACATAACTAATTTTGGTCCTACACTATGTTCTCATATTATACTTTCTTATTTGTAGTTTCCTAAATTTGCCATTTTTGATGCATCTGGGCCTTTGCCAGTTCTGTTTTTTTAATTCCTGAAGTTTGCATAGTCACTTGAACCACCTAATAAAATCTAACTTAATAATACAAAACAACTATCCCTATTTGTGACCATCTTACATCTTGTATACTCTTCTGTCATAGCACCTGCTGTGCATATTGCATGTTAAGAATTTACATCTTGCCCTAGCCAGTTGGCTCAGAGGATAGAGCATTGGCCTGCGTACTGAAGGGTCCTGGGTTCGATTCTGGTCAAGGGTACATACCTTGGTTGCAGGCTCTTCCCTGGTCTGGGCCCTGGTCGGGGCTCATGCAGGAAGCAACCTATCGATGTGTCTCTCTCTCACATTGATGTTTCTCTCAGTCTTTCCCTCTCTCTTCCACTCTCTCTGAATATCAATGGAAAAGTGTCCTTGGGTGACGGTTTAAAAAAAAAGAAGAATTTACATCTTTGCCTCCCTGCCAAAATGTAA
>NW_005875350.1:0-12419 GCF_000147115.1 Myotis lucifugus | reverse complement strand
ATACTCTTTATATTTGCAGGTGATTCTGATTTGACTGGCGTTTTCTGAATGACACAGTTTAAATCCTGAAGATTCATGTATATACTTCTAGGAAAACTGTCTACTTTTGGTAAAATTCTTAAAATTCACGGTGATAGTCCCGGCAAATGATTAGAAACATGTAGGAAACACTTTAAATACTAATAAATAGAGCAGTTCAATCTTTATGTTCATTTTCAATCACGGAGATCAGAGGTAAAATGCTGTGAAATGAGAGTACTGATAATGTTTACATTCCTGACTACTCTAGATGATGTGTTTCCGAAGAAAATTCTTTCCAACATTACGAAATGCTCGTTACAAAGCTCAGAATTTGTGTATGAAGCTGAATTATGAAGAGAATACTGTTTATATTTACAGGTGATTCTGATTTGACTGGTGTTTTCTGAATGACACAGTTTAAATCCTGAACATTCATGTATAAATTTCTAGGAAAACTGTCTACTTTTGGTAAAACTCTTAAAATTCACAATGATAGTCCCGGCAAATGATTAGAAACATGTAGGAAACACTTTAAATACTAGTGAATAGAGCCTTTCTGTCTTTATGTTCATGTTCAGTCACGGAGATTTGAGGTAGAATGCTGTGAAATGGTAAGAGTTCTGATAATGATTACAATTCTGACTACTCTAGGTGATGATTTTCCGAAGAAAGTCCTTTAAAATATTAATAATTGCTGCTTATAATGCACAGAATTTGTGTATGAAGCTGATAAATGAAAATACTGTTTACACTTACAGGTGATTCTGATTTGATTGGCGCTTTCTGAATGACACAGTTTATATCCTGAAGGTTCATGTATATACTTCTAGGAAAATTGTCTACTTTTGGTAAAACTGTTAAAATATACAATTATATTCCCAAGAAATGATTAGAAACATGTAGGAAACACTTTAAATACTAGTGAATAGAGCCTTTCTGTCTTTATGTTCATGTTCAATCACGGAGATTAGAGGTAGAATGCTGTGAAATGGTAAGAGTTCTGATAATGATTACAATTCTGACTACTCTAGATGATGTGTTTCCAAAGAAAATTCTTTCCAACATTAAGAACTGCTCTTTACAAAGCTCAAAATTTGTGTATGAAGCTGAATTATGAAGAGAATACTCTTTATATTTGCAGGTGATTCTGATTTGACTGGCGTTTTCTGAATGACACAGTTTAAATCCTGAAGATTCATGTATATACTTCTAGGAAAACTGTCTACTTTTGGTAAAACTGTTAAAATACACAATTATATTCCCAAGAAATGATTAGAAACATGTAGGAAACACTTTAAATACTAGTGAATAGAGCCTTTCTGTCTTTATGTTCATGTTCAATCACGGAGATTAGAGGTAGAATGCTGTGAAATGGTAAGAGTTCTGATAATGATTACAATTCTGACTACTCTAGATGATGATTTTCCGAAGAAAGTCCTTTCATATATTAATAATTGCTGTTTATAATGCACAGAATTTGTGTATGAAGCTGATAAATGAAAATACTGTTGACACTGACAGGTGATTCTGATTTGACTGGCGTTTTCTGAATGACACAGTTTAAATCCTGAACATTCATGTATATACTTCTAGGAAAACTGTCTACTTTTGGTAAAACTGTTAAAATACACAATTATATTCGCAAGAAATGATTAGAAACATGTAGGAAACACTTTAAATACTAGTGAATAGAGCCTTTCTGTCTTTATGTTCATGTTCAATCACGGAGATTAGAGGTAGAATGCTGTGAAATGGTAAGAGTTCTGATAATGATTACAATTCTGACTACTCTAGATGATGATTTTCCGAAGAAAGTCCATTCATATATTAATAATTGCTGTTCATAATGCACAGAATTTGAGTATGAAGCTGATAAATGAAAATACTGTTGACACTTACAGGTGATTCTGATTTGACTGGCGTTTTCTGAATGACACAGTTTAAATCCTGAACATTCATGTATATACTTCTAGGAAAACTGTCTACTTTTGGTAAACCTCTTAAAATTCAGGGTGATAGTCCCGGCAAATGATTAGAAACATGTAGGAAACACTTTAAATACTAATAAATAGAGCAGTTCAATCTTTATATTCATGTTCAATCACGGAGATTAGAGGTAAAATGCTGTGAAATGACGAGAGTACTGATAATGTTTACAATCCTTACTACTCTAGATGATGTGTTTCCGAAGAAAATTCTTTCCAACATTAAGAACTGCTCTTTACAAAGCTCAGAATTTGTGTATGAAGCTGATAAATGAAGAAAATACTGTTTATATTTACAGGTGATTCTGATTTGACTGGCGTTTTCTGAATGACACAGTTTAAATCCTGAAGATTCATGTATATACTTCTAGGAAAACTGTCTACTTTTGGTAAAACTGTTAAAATACACAATTATATTCCCGGGAAATGATTAGAAACATGTAGAAAACACTTTAAATTCTAGTGAATAGAGCCTTTCTGTCTTTATGTTCATGTTCAATCACAGAGATTAGAGGTAGAATGCTGTGAAATGGTAAGAGTTCTGATAATGATTACAATTCTGACTACTCTAGATGATGATTTTCCGAAGAAAGTCCTTTCAAATATTAATAATTGCTGTTTATAATGCACAGAATTTGTGTATGAAGCTGATAAATGAAAATACTGTTGACACTTACAGGTGATTCTGATTTGATTGGCGTTTTCTGAATGACACAGTTTAAATCCTGAAGATTCATGTATATACTTCTAGGAAAACTGTCTACTTTTGGTAAAACTGTTAAAATACACAATTATATTCCCAAGAAATGATTAGAAACATGTAGGAAACACTTTAAATACTAGTGAATAGAGCTTTTCTGTCTTTATGTTCATGTTCAATCACGGAGATTAGAGGTAGAATGCTGTGAAATGGTAAGATTTCTGATAATGATTACAATTCTGACTACTCTAGATGATAATTTTCGGAACAAAGTCCTTTCAACCATTAATAATTGCAGTTTATAATGCACTGAATTTGTGTATGAAGCTGATAAATGAAGAAAATACTGTTGATACTTACAGGTGATTCTGATTTGACTGGCGTTTTCTGAATGACACAGTTTAAATCCTGAACATTCATGTATATACTTCTAGGAAAACCGTCTACTTTTGGTAAAACTCTTAAAATTCACGGTGATAGTCTCGGCAAATGATTAGAAACATGTAGGAAACACTTTAAATACTAATAAATAGAGCAGTTCAATCTTTATATTCATGTTCAATCACGGAGATTAGAGGTAAAATGCTGTGAAATGACGAGAGTACTGATAATGTTTACAATCCTTACTACTCTAGATGATGTGTTTCCGAAGAAAATTCTTTCCAACATTAAGAACTGCTCTTTACAAAGCTCAGAATTTGTGTATGAAGCTGATAAATGAAGAAAATACTGTTTATATTTACAGGTGATTCTGATTTGACTGGCGTTTTCTGAATGACACAGTTTAAATCCTGAAGACTCATGTATATACTTCTAGGAAAACTGTCTACTTTTGGTAAAACTGTTAAAATACACAATTATATTCCCGGGAAATGATTAGAAACATGTAGGAAACACTTTAAATTCTAGTGAATAGAGCCTTTCTGTCTTTATGTTCATGTTCAATCACAGAGATTAGAGGTAGAATGCTGTGAAATGGTAAGAGTTCTGATAATGATTACAATTCTGACTACTCTAGATGATGATTTTCCGAAGAAAGTCCTTTCAAATATTAATAATTGCTGTTTATAATGCACAGAATTTGTGTATGAAGCTGATAAATGAAAATACTGTTGACACTTACAGGTGATTCTGATTTGATTGGCGTTTTCTGAATGACACAGTTTAAATCCTGAAGATTCATGTATATACTTCTAGGAAAACAGTCTACTTTTGGTAAAACTGTTAAAATACACAATTATATTCCCAAGAAATGATTAGAAACATGTAGGAAACACTTTAAATACTAGTGAATAGAGCTTTTCTGTCTTTATGTTCATGTTCAATCACGGAGATTAGAGGTAGAATGCTGTGAAATGGTAAGATTTCTGATAATGATTACAATTCTGACTACTCTAGATGATGATTTTCCGAACAAAGTCCTTTCAACCATTAATAATTGCAGTTTATAATGCACTGAATTTGAGTATGAAGCTGATAAATGAAGAAAATACTGTTGATACTTACAGGTGATTCTGATTTGACTGGCGTTTTCTGAATGACACAGTTTAAATCCTGAACATTCATGTATATACTTCTAGGAAAACCGTCTACTTTTGGTAAAACTCTTAAAATTCACGGTGATAGTCTCGGCAAATGATTAGAAACATGTAGGAAACACTTTAAATACTAATAAATCGAGCCGTTCAATCTTTATGTTCATGTTCAATCACGGAGATTAGAGGTAGAATGCTGTGAAATGGTAAGAGTTCTGATAATGATTACAATTCTGACTACTCTAGATGATGTGTTTCCGAAGAAAATTTTTTCCAAAATTAAGAACTGCTCTTTACAAAGCTCAGAATTTGTGTATGAAGCTGAATTATGAAGAGAATACTCTTTATATTTGCAGGTGATTCTGATTTGACTGGCGTTTTCTGAATGACACAGTTTAAATCCTGAACATTCATGTATATACTTCTAGGAAAACTGTCTACTTTTGGTAAAACTGTTAAAATACACAATTATATTCCCACGAAATGATTAGAAACATGTAGGAAACACTTTAAATACTAGTGAATAGAGCCTTTCTGTCTTAATGTTCATGTTCAATCACGGAGATTAGAGGTAGAATGCTGTGAAATGGTAAGAGTTCTGATAATGATTACAATTCTGACTACTCTAGATGATGATTTTCCGAAGAAAGTCCTTTCATATATTAATAATTGCTGTTTATAATGCACAGAATTTGTGTATGAAGCTGATAAATGAAAATACTGTTGAACTTACATGTGATTCTGATTTGACTGGCGTTTTCTGAATGACACAGTTTAAATCCTGAACATTCATGTATATACTTCTAGGAAAACTGTCTACTTTTGGTAAAACTCTTAAAATTCACGGTGATAGTCCCGGCAAATGATTAGAAACATGTAGGAAACACTTTAAATACTAATAAATAGAGCAGTTCAATCTTTATGTTCATTTTCAATCACGGAGATTAGAGGTAAAATGCTGTGAAATGAGAGTACTGATAATGTTTACAATCCTGACTACTCTAGATGATGTGTTTCCGAAGAAAATTCTTTCCAACATTAAGAACTGCTCTTTACAAAGCTCAGAATTTGTGTATGAAGCTGAATTATGAAGAGAATACTGTTTATATTTACAGGTGATTCTGATTTGACTGGCGTTTTCTGAATGACACAGTTTAAATCCTGAACATTCATGTATATACTTCTAGGAAAACTGTCTACTTTTGGTAAAACTGTTAAAATACACAATTATATTCCCAAGAGATGATTAGAAACATGTAGGAAACACTTTAAATACTAGTGAATAGAGCCTTTCTGTCTTTATGTTCATGTTCAATCACGGAGATTAGAGGTAGAATGCTGTGAAATGGTAAGAGTTCTGATAATGATTACAATTATGACTACTCTAGATGTTGATTTTTCCAAAGAAAGTCCTTTCAAATATTAATAATTGCTGGTTATAATGCAAGAATTTGTGTATGAAACTGATAAATAAAAATACTGTTGACACTTACAGTGATTCTGATTTGATTGGCGTTTTCTGAATGACACAGTTTAAATCCTGAAGATTCATGTATATACTTCTAAGAAAACAGTCTACTTTTGGTAAAACTGTTAAAATACACAATTATATTCCCAAGAAATGATTAGAAACATGTAGGAAACACTTTAAATACTAGTGAATAGAGCTTTTCTGTCTTTATGTTCATGTTCAATCACGGAGATTAGAGGTAGAATGCTGTGAAATGGTAAGACTTCTGATAATGATTACAATTCTGACTACTCTAGATGATGATTTTCCGAAGAAAGTCCTTTCAAACATTAATAATTGCGGTTTATAATGCACTGAATCTGTATATGAAGCTGATAAATGAAGAAAATACTGTTGATACTTACAGGTGATTCTGATTTGACTGGCGTTTTCTGAATGACACAGTTTAAATCCTGAACATTCATGTATATACTTCTAGGAAAACTGTCTACTTTTGGTAAAACTCTTAAAATTCACGGTGATAGTCCCGGCAAATGATTAGAAACATGTAGGAAACACTTTAAATACTAGTGAATAGAGCCTTTCTGTCTTTATGTTCATTTTCAATCACAGAGATTAGAGGTAGAATGCTGTGAAATGGTAAGAGTTCTGATAATGATTACAATTCTGAATACTCTAGATGATGATTTTCCGAAGAAAGTCCTTTCAAACATTAATAATTGCTGTTCATAATGCACAGAATTTGAGTATGAAGCTGATAAATGAAAATACTGTTGACACTGACAGGTGATTCTGATTTGACTGGCGTTTTCTGAATGACACAGTTTAAATCCTGAACATTCATGTATATACTTCTAGGAAAACTGTCTACTTTTCGTAAAACTCTTAAAATTCACGGTGATAGTCCCGGCAAATGATTAGAAACATGTAGGAAACACTTTAAATACTAGTGAATAGAGCCTTTCTGTCTTTATGTTCATGTTCAATCACGGAGATTAGAGGTAGAATGCTGTGAAATGGTAAGATTTCTGATAATGATTACAATTCTGACTACTCTAGATGATAATTTTCGGAACAAAGTCCTTTCAACCATTAATAATTGCAGTTTATAATGCACTGAATTTGTGTATGAAGCTGATAAATGAAGAAAATACTGTTGATACTTACATGTGATTCTGATTTGACTGGCGTTTTCTGAATGACACAGTTTAAATCCTGAACATTCATGTATATACTTCTAGGAAAACTGTCTACTTTTGGTAAACCTCTTAAAATTCAGGGTGATAGTCCCGGCAAATGATTAGAAACATGTAGGAATCACTTTAAATACTAATAAATAGAGCAGTTCAATCTTTATATTCATGTTCAATCACGGAGATTAGAGGTAAAATGCTGTGAAATGACGAGAGTACTGATAATGTTTACAATTCCTTACTACTCTAGATGATGTGTTTCCGAAGAAAATTCTTTCCAACTTTTAGAACTGCTCTTTACAAAGCTCAGAATTTGTGCATGAAGCTGATAAATGAAGAAAATACTGTTTATATTTACAGGTGATTCTGATTTGACTGGCGTTTTCTGAATGACACAGTTTAAATCCTGAAGATACATGTATATACTTCTAGGAAAACTGTATACTTTTGGTAAAACTGTTAAAATACACAATAATATTCCAGAAATGATTAGAAACATGTAGGGAACACTTTAAATACTAGTGAATAGAGCCTTTCTGTCTTTATGTTCATGTTCAATCACGGAGATTAGAGGTAGAATGCTGTGAAATGGTAAGACTTCTGATAATGATTACAATTCTGACTACTCTAGATGATGATTTTCCGAAGAAAGTCCTTTCAAACATTAATAATTGCGGTTTATAATGCACTGAATCTGTATATGAAGCTGATAAATGAAGAAAATACTGTTGATACTTACAGGTGATTCTGATTTGACTGGCGTTTTCTGAATGACACAGTTTAAATCCTGAACATTCATGTATATACTTCTAGGAAAACTGTCTACTTTTGGTAAAACTCTTAAAATTCACGGTGATAGTCCCGGCAAATGATTAGAAACATGTAGGAAACACTTTAAATACTAGTGAATAGAGCCTTTCTGTCTTTATGTTCATTTTCAATCACAGAGATTAGAGGTAGAATGCTGTGAAATGGTAAGAGTTCTGATAATGATTACAATTCTGAATACTCTAGATGATGATTTTCCGAAGAAAGTCCATTCATATATTAATAATTGCTGTTCATAATGCACAGAATTTGAGTATGAAGCTGATAAATGAAAATACTGTTGACACTTACAGGTGATTCTGATTTGACTGGCGTTTTCTGAATGACACAGTTTAAATCCTGAACATTCATGTATATACTTCTAGGAAAACTGTCTACTTTTGGTAAACCTCTTAAAATTCAGGGTGATAGTCCCGGCAAATGATTAGAAACATGTAGGAAACACTTTAAATACTAATAAATAGAGCAGTTCAATCTTTATATTCATGTTCAATCACGGAGATTAGAGGTAAAATGCTGTGAAATGACGAGAGTACTGATAATGTTTACAATCCTTACTACTCTAGATGATGTGTTTCCGAAGAAAATTCTTTCCAACTTTTAGAACTGCTCTTTACAAAGCTCAGAATTTGTGTATGAAGCTGATAAATGAAGAAAATACTGTTTATATTTACAGGTGATTCTGATTTGACTGGCGTTTTCTGAATGACACAGTTTAAATCCTGAAGATTCATGTATATACTTCTAGGAAAACTGTCTACTTTTGGTAAAACTGTTAAAATACACAATTATATTCCCGGGAAATGATTAGAAACATGTAGGAAACACTTTAAATTCTAGTGAATAGAGCCTTTCTGTCTTTATGTTCATGTTCAATCACAGAGATTAGAGGTAGAATGCTGTGAAATGGTAAGACTTCTGATAATGATTACAATTCTGACTACTCTAGATGATGATTTTCCGAAGAAAGTCCTTTCAAACATTAATAATTGCGGTTTATAATGCACTGAATCTGTATATGAAGCTGATAAATGAAGAAAATACTGTTGATACTTACAGGTGATTCTGATTTGACTGGCGTTTTCTGAATGACACAGTTTAAATCCTGAACATTCATGTATATACTTCTAGGAAAACTGTCTACTTTTGGTAAAACTCTTAAAATTCACGGTGATAGTCCCGGCAAATGATTAGAAACATGTAGGAAACACTTTAAATACTAGTGAATAGAGCCTTTCTGTCTTTATGTTCATTTTCAATCACAGAGATTAGAGGTAGAATGCTGTGAAATGGTAAGAGTTCTGATAATGATTACAATTCTGAATACTCTAGATGATGATTTTCCGAAGAAAGTCCATTCATATATTAATAATTGCTGTTCATAATGCACAGAATTTGAGTATGAAGCTGATAAATGAAAATACTGTTGACACTTACAGGTGATTCTGATTTGACTGGCGTTTTCTGAATGACACAGTTTAAATCCTGAACATTCATGTATATACTTCTAGGAAAACTGTCTACTTTTGGTAAACCTCTTAAAATTCAGGGTGATAGTCCCGGCAAATGATTAGAAACATGTAGGAAACACTTTAAATACTAATAAATAGAGCAGTTCAATCTTTATATTCATGTTCAATCACGGAGATTAGAGGTAAAATGCTGTGAAATGACGAGAGTACTGATAATGTTTACAATCCTTACTACTCTAGATGATGTGTTTCCGAAGAAAATTCTTTCCAACTTTTAGAACTGCTCTTTACAAAGCTCAGAATTTGTGTATGAAGCTGATAAATGAAGAAAATACTGTTTATATTTACAGGTGATTCTGATTTGACTGGCGTTTTCTGAATGACACAGTTTAAATCCTGAAGATACATGTATATACTTCTAGGAAAACTGTATACTTTTGGTAAAACTGTTAAAATACACAATAATATTCCAGAAATGATTAGAAACATGTAGGGAACACTTTAAATACTAGTGAATAGAGCCTTTCTGTCTTTATGTTCATGTTCAATCACGGAGATTAGAGGTAGAATGCTGTGAAATGGTAAGACTTCTGATAATGATTACAATTCTGACTACTCTAGATGATGATTTTCCGAAGAAAGTCCTTTCAAACATTAATAATTGCGGTTTATAATGCACTGAATTTGTGTATGAAGCTGATAAATGAAGAAAATACTGTTGATACTTACAGGTGATTCTGATTTGACTGGCGTTTTCTGAATGACACAGTTTAAATCCTGAACATTCATGTATATACTTCTAGGAAAACTGTCTACTTTTGGTAAAACTCTTAAAATTCACGGTGATAGTCTCGGCAAATGATTAGAAACATGTAGGAAACACTTTAAATACTAATAAATCGAGCCGTTCAATCTTTATGTTCATTTTCAATCACGGAGATTAGAGGTAAAATGCTGTGAAATGAGAGTACTGATAATGTTTACAATCCTGACTACTCTAGATGATGTGTTTCCGAAGAAAATTCTTTCCAACATTAAGAACTGCTCTTTACAAAGCTCAGAATTTGTGTATGAAGCTGAATTATGAAGAGAATACTCTTTATATTTGCAGGTGATTCTGATTTGAATGGCGTTTTCTGAATGACACAGTTTAAATCCTGAAGATTCATGTATATACTTCTAGGAAAACTGTCTACTTTTGGTAAAACTGTTAAAATACACAATTATATTCCCAAGAAATGATTAGAAACATGTAGGAAACACTTTAAATACTAGTGAATAGAGCCTTTCTGTCTTTATGTTCATGTTCAATCACGGAGATTACAGGTAGAATGCTGTGAAATGGTAAGAGTTCTGATAATGATTACAATTCTGACTACTCTAGATGATGATTTTCCGAAGAAAATTCTTTCCAACATTAAGAACTGCTCTTTACAAAGCTCAGAATTTGTGTATGAAGCTGAATTATGAAGAGAATACTCTTTATATTTGCAGGTGATTCTGATTTGACTGGCGTTTTCTGAATGACACAGTTTAAATCCTGAAGATTCATGTATATACTTCTAGGAAAACTGTCTACTTTTGGTAAAACTGTTAAAATACACAATTATATTCCCAAGAAATGATTAGAAACATGTAGGAAACACTTTAAATACTAGTGAATAGAGCCTTTCTGTCTTTATGTTCATGTTCAATCACGGAGATTAGAGGTAGAATGCTGTGAAATGGTAAGAGTTCTGATAATGATTACAATTCTGACTACTCTAGATGATGATTTTCCGAAGAAAGTCCTTTCATATATTAATAATTGCTGTTCATAATGCACAGAATTTGAGTATGAAGCTGATAAATGAAAATACTGTTGACACTTACAGGTGATTCTGATTTGACTGGCGTTTTCTGAATGACACAGTTTAAATCCTGAACATTCATGTATATACTTCTAGGAAAACTGTCTACTTTTGGTAAACCTCTTAAAATTCACAGTGATAGTCCCGGCAAATGATTAAAAACATGTAGGAAACACTTTAAATACTAATAAATAGAGCAGTTCAATCTTTATGTTCATTTTCAATCACGGAGATTAGAGGTAAAATGCTGTGAAATGAGAGTACTGATAATGTTTACAATCCTGACTACTCTAGATGATGTGTTTCCGAAGAAAATTCTTTCCAACATTAAGAACTGCTCTTTACAAAGCTCAGAATTTGTGTATGAAGCTGAATTATGAAGAGAATACTGTTTATATTTACAGGTGATTCTGATTTGACTGGCGTTTTCTGAATGACACAGTTTAAATCCTGAACATTCATGTATATACTTCTAGGAAAACTGTCTACTTTTGGTAAAACTGTTAAAATACACAATTATATTCCCAAGAAATGATTAGAAACATGTAGGAAACACTTTAAATACTAGTGAATAGAGCCTTTCTGTCTTTATGTTCATGTTCAATCACAGAGATTAGAGGTAGAATGCTGTGAAATGGTAAGAGTTCTGATAATGATTACAATTCTGACTACTCTAGATGAAGATTTTCCGAAGAAAGTCCTTTCAAACATTAATAATTGCGGTTTATAATGCACTGAATTTGTGTATGAAGCTGATAAATGAAGAAAATACTGTTGATACTTACATGTGATTCTGATTTGACTGGCGTTTTCTGAATGACACAGTTTAAATCCTGAACATTCATGTATATACTTCTAGGAAAACTGTCTACTTTTGGTAAACCTCTTAAAATTCAGGGTGATAGTCCCGGCAAATGATTAGAAACATGTAGGAAACACTTTAAATACTAATAAATAGAGCAGTTCAATCTTTATATTCATGTTCAATCACGGAGATTAGAGGTAAAATGCTGTGAAATGACGAGAGTACTGATAATGTTTACAATCCTTACTACTCTAGATGATGTGTTTCCGAAGAAAATTCTTTCCAACATTAAGAACTGCTCTTTACAAAGCTCAGAATTTGTGTATGAAGCTGATAAATGAAGAAAATACTGTTTATATTTACAGGTGATTCTGATTTGACTGGCGTTTTCTGAATGACACAGTTTAAATCCTGAAGATTCATGTATATACTTCTAGGAAAACTGTCTACTTTTGGTAAAACTGTTAAAATACACAATTATATTCCCGGGAAATGATTAGAAACATGTAGGAAACACTTTAAATTCGAGTGAATAGAGCCTTTCTGTCTTTATGTTCAT
>NW_005875349.1:8974-15804 GCF_000147115.1 Myotis lucifugus | reverse complement strand
AGTTTTGAGAACAGTGGCTTTGTAATACAGTTTGATATCTGGCATTGAGATCCCACCTACTTTGTTCTTTCTCAGGATCGCTGCAGCTATTCGGGGTCTTTTTTTATTCCAGATGAATTTTTGGAGAGTTCGTTCTAGATCTTTGAAGAAGGCCATTGGTATTTTAATGGGAAGTGCGTTGAATTTATAGATTGCTTTGGGTAGTATGGACATTTTAATGATGTTGATTCTACCAATCCAAGAACATGGTATGTTCTTCCATCTGTTTATGTCTTCCTCTATCTCTTTTTTCAACGTCCTGTAGTTTTCTGAGTAGAGGTCTTTAACCTCTTTAGTTAAGTTTATTCCTAGGTATCTTAATTTTTTTGGTGCGATGGTAAATGGGATTGTTTTTCTAATCTCTCTTTCTGAAAGTTCACTATTGGAGTATAGAAATGCCTCAGATTTCTTGGGGTTAATTTTGTATCCTGCTACATTGCCAAATTCATGTATTAAGTCTAGTAGCTTTTTGATGGAGTCTCTAGGGTTTTGTATGTATAATATCATGTCATCTGCAAATAAGGACAGTTTTACTTCCTCTTTTCCAATTTGGATGCCTTTTATTTCTTCTTCTTGCCTAATTGCAATGGCTAATACTTCCAGTACTATGTTGAACAGGAGTGGTGAGAGTGGGCATCCCTGTCTTGTTCCTGTTCTTAGGGGAAATGGTGTTAGTTTTTGTCCATTGAGTATGATGTTGGCTGTGGGCCTGTCATATATGGCTTTTATTATGTTGAGGTATGATCCTTCTATTCCCACCTTTCTGAGAGTTTTTATCAAAAATGGGTGTTGGATTTTGTCGAAAGCTTTTTCTGCATCAATTGATATGACCATGTGGTTTTTTTCTTTCAATTTGTTTATGTGATGTATCACATTTATTGATTTACGGATGTTGTACCATCCTTGCATCTCTGGGATAAATCCTACTTGGTCATGGTGTATGATCCTTCTGATGTACTGCTGGATCCGATTTGCTAAGATTTTGTTGAGGATTTTGGCATCTATGTTCATGAGGGATATTGGCCTGTAATTCTTTTCATTGTGATGTCTTTACCTGGTTTTGGTATTAGGGTGATGCTGGCTTCATAGAATGAGCTTGGAAGTGTTCCTTCCTCTTGAATTTTTTGTAGTAGTCTGAGGAGGGTAGGTTTTAGTTCTTCCTTGAATGTTTGGTAAAACTCCCCTGTAAAGCCGTCTGGCGCTGGGCTTTTGTTTGCTGGAAGCTTTCTGATGACTGCTTCAATTTCTTCCATAGTTATTGGCCTATTGAGGTTTTTAGATTCTTCCTGATTGAGTTTTGGAATGTTGTATTTTTCTAGGAATTTGTCCATTTCCTCCAGGTTGTCTAGTTTGTTGGAGTAGAGTTGCCCGTAGTATTGTTTAACAATCATTTGTATTTCTGTGGGGTCTGTTGTTATTTCGCCTCTATCATTTCTGATTTGGTTTATTTGGGACCTCTCTCTTTGCTTCTTGGTGAGCCTGGCAAGGGGTTTGTCAATCTTGTTTATCCTTTCAAAGAACCAGCTCTTGGTTTCATTGATTTTCTGTATTGTTTTTTTGGTCTCTATTTCATTGATTTCTGCTCTAATCTTTATTATCTCCTTCCTTCTGCTCACTCAGGGGTTTTCTTGTTGCTCTCTTTCTAATTCTTTGAGTTGTAGAGTTAGATGATTAACTACCATTTTTTCTTGTTTTTTGAGATAGGCCTGTAGAGCTATAAACTTTCCTCTCAGGACTGCTTTCATTGTGTCCCAGAGGTTTTGGATTGTTGTGTTTTCATTGTCATTAGTGTCCAGGATGTTTTTAATTTCTTCTTTGATGTCATGGGTAACCCAATCAATATTTAATAACATGCTATTCAGCTTCCAAGTGTTTGAGTATTTTGGGTTGTTTTTATTGTAGTTTATTTCTAACATTATGCCATCGTGGTCTGCGAAGATGCTTTTTATGATTTCAATCTTCTTGAATTTGTGGGGACTTTGCTTGTGACCCAATATGTGGTCTATTTTTGAATATGTCCCATGAGCACCTGAGAGGAATGTATATTCCGCAGCTGTGGGGTGAAGTGTTCTGAAGTTGTCAATTAAGTCCATCTGATCTAGTGAGTCATTTAGGATTGCTGTTTCTTTGCTGAGTTTTTGTCTAGCGGATTTATCCAGTGATGTCAGTGGTGTATTAAAGTCCCCTACTATGATTGTATTGTTGTCGATCTCTCCCCTGATATCTTCCAGAAGTTTTCTTATGTATGTGGGTGCTCCTGCATTGGGTGCATATATGTTTACCAGGGTTATATCTTCTTGTTGTATTGATCCCTTTAGTATTATGAAGTGGCCTTCCTTATCTCTGGTTATGGCCTTCACTTTGAGATGTATTTTGTCAGATATAAGTATTGCTACCCCAGCTTTCTTTTCCTTTCCATTTGCGTGAAAGATATTTTTCCATCCATTCACTTTCAGTCTGTGTGAGTCCCTTCTAATGAGGTGGGTCTCTTGTAGACAGCAGATGTATGGGTCATGTTTTTTTATCCATTCAGCCACTCGATGTCTTTTGGTTGGAGCATTTAGTCCATTTACATTTAAAGTTATTATTGAAAGGTACTTGTTTGTAGCCATTTCTTTTTTTGTGTGTGTGTGGCTGTTTTCTTTCTGAGCTTGATATTTCTTCTTTTTACACCAGTCCCTTTAGCATTTCTTGCATGGCTGGCTCGGTGGTGATAAACTCCCTTAGCCCTTTTTTGTCTGTGAAGCTTCTTATTTCCCCTTCAATTTTGAATGATAGCCTTTCTGGATAGAGTATTCTTGGATTCAGTCCTTTGCTTTGCATCACTTTGTAGATTTCCGTCCATTCTTTTCTGGCCATTCTGTTTCTGTTGAGAAATCATTTGATAATCTAATGGGAGATCCCTTGTATGTTACTTTCCATCTCTCTCTTGCAGCCTGTAAGATTCTCTCTTTATCCTGAACATTTGCCATGGTAATTATGATGTGTCTTGGTGTGGGTCTTTTCGGGTTCACCTTGTTTGGGACTCTCTGGGCTTGTGTGACTTTTTTCTTCCCCACCTCAGGGAAGTTTTCTGATATTATTTCTTCGAATAGGTTTTCTAATCCATGTTCATCTTTCTGTTGTTCTGGCACCCCTATTATTCGTATGTTGTTTCGTTTCATGTTGTCCCAAAGCTCCCTTAGGCTCTCCTCCTGTCTTTTAATTTTTTTCTCCAATTGCAGTACAGTTTGGGTGTGTTTTGCTTCCTTGTCTTCTAATTCACTAATTCGGTCCTCCGCTTCTCCCAGTCTACTGTTGATACTTTCAATGGAGTTTTTTATTGAAGCTATGTCGCTCTTCATTTCTTCTTGGGACTTACTTAAGTTGTTGATTTTTTCATCTGTTTCTTCTAGCTTCTTGCATAAGTAGTTGAGTTTTTCATCTGTTTCTTCTTGCTTCTTGAACATCTGGTGCATGTACTCTAGGAACCTTATTCTGAATTATTTTTCCGTCATGTTGCATACCTCTGTCTCACTTAGCTGCTTTTCTGGCGAGTCCTCCTTTTCTTTCCTTTGGGGGTTTCTTTGTCTACCCATGTTTGATCTCACTGACATGACTAGTTGTTGAATCGTTCAGTGGCTGGACCCTGGGTGGCAGTGGCTGCTCCCTGGGTGGCAGTGGCTCCTCGGGCTGTGGTTGCTCCTTGGGCGGTTGTTGTAGCAGCGGCTCCTCTGTTGATAGCAGAGCCTCTGGTGGGTGCTGTTCACAGCTGTGGTGGCTCTTCTGGCTGGTGGAGGGAGGCTTCACACACAGCAACTGTTCCCCAGGCAGAGCGTATGGTGATCAGGAGGCCGCTGTTGCTTGAATCTGCTTTCTGTGGAGGGATGCAGGTCTCCGCTGGGCTCTTGTAGACGCGCTGCTTGCGAGTCGTTGCCCCGGGTTAGTAGCCGCAGGGTTAGTAGCAGCTCTCTGGATCTCATCTATACTTTTTATTAGTTACTAGAGACCTAGTGTGCAAAATCGCGCAAGACCCAAACTCACCACACAGTGAGACCTATCAATGCACCTCCTGGTGACCGGTTATTTGGTCATTATGGCATTACAGTCACTGGCTTTTTATAATATAGATTACTTTTCTTTTATTAGTCAACTTATCATAAGACACTTCTTAAGATTACATTAGATATGGATTTTTAAAATAAGGCAATTTTGCCTGCTTAAGAATCTAAGGCAATTACTAATCCAGCCTACTTGCACTTCAGGCTCTGATAGAACCCAATATTATGTATATTATTTATATTTTAGTAATGGGTTCGGTTGCCATAGCCATGTTTATAGTATATTGGACCAGATAACACTCCATTCATGATGGGCAGCTCAGATTCCATAATTTTTTGGTGTCTCATAAACATTCAATCCGAACCAGGACCAGTAGTAAGCCAGTTGCTATTTATCACAGGTTCTTGCTGTATAATTATCTTCAGGAGAAGTAATATGCCCTGTTTCCCCTATTGTGGCTTCATAAAAAGGTCCATATCTGCTGGAGACATTTGACCATTACCGAATCAACTGGGGTAAAAGGTCTAAATAAAAGTCATCTGTACTGATCTTGAACCTGCTTCAGTCTTCTCCTGCTTCTCATACTGCAATTGGTTATGCAGAACACCAATATGTAGTCTATTTGGCCACTAAACATACTATATTAACATCAAGCATTGTGCCTCTTGCTTAGTTATAGAGTTTAAAAAATACAACATTTTGTCCTTCATTTTGAAGAATATATCTTTTCTGCTTGTTTATTTGGTTTTTTTAGATTTAACTGTTGAATCTGAGAATATTTTGAGTTGCCAGATGGGAGGGTGTTTGAGGGAATGGGTGAAAAAGGTGAGGGGGTTAGGAAGTACAAATTGGTAGTTACAGAATAGTCATGGGGGATGGAATGTACAACATAGGAAATATAGTCAGTATTATTCTAATAGCTATGCATGGTGTCAGATGGGTACAGGATTTATGGAGATGTTCATTTAGTAAGTTATATGTCTAATCACTGGGGTGTACACCTGAAACTAATATAATATTGTGTGCCAACTTTAATTTAAACATAACAAATGATTTTAAAAATATATCTTAACATGCCCCAAATCACCACATACCTAGAAACTTCACAAAATGGCAAGATCCTTCATGTATTTTAGGCCATCTTCCAGCTCTGGCACACACGTCTAATAGTAGCCATCTGGAGTATTTACTTTCACCTTCAGATGCAGAGGAAAGTACAAAAGAGACAGGATATGACACCTAACTGTCAGTCTGCGGTTCAACTGTAAACTCATTAGGAGCAGGATGTTCTTTTAAATCTGTGTTCTCATTCTTTAGTAAGTACGCAGATGGATGGATGGATGGATGGATGGATGGATGGATGGATCATTGCCTAGGTCAATGTGTTCATAGTGGGACTCAATCTCTTAAGTATTCTTGGAGAGAAACTGTGACTCACTTTTCCAGGATTACCTCAGGAACTGCTCTACAGATTTTGAGTCAGTGACTTTATTCTAGTGTTTACTAGAGAAAATGAGTCAAATCCTTGCAGCATAGGCCTATGAGAAAACCAAGATGATTTTACCTTCACTTTGATATTTTTTTTCAACGTCTGTGAATCCAAGGCACCTGGGTCAGCAGTTGAGTTGCAGATTCATTCTCTGCATCAAGGGGAATTCACCTTCAACTAAGTTGAAGAACTCAATTATGGTTACCTTATTATGTTTTGACTGGTTGAAATGGACTTTAACCAAGGATTTTAGGTTGCATTTGAGAACATATCTAACTTATATCACCAAATTTCTAGAAATTGGGAACCTGTTATTTCTCAGTTTCCCATTTAACTATTCTGCTTTCCATTTTGGTTCCTTAATACATACTCTGAGAATTCCATTGGATTAAAAAAGCATATTTCCTCTGAAGTGGCAATGTTTTTTCTACTTATTCATTTGTTTATTCAATAAATACTTGTTGAAATATGCTATGTATCAGGCATTTTCATAAACAGTTATGCAGATGGACAAAAGCTTCTGTCAGAAAACTTATATTCTAGTAAGATGCAGTGACCATAAATAAATGAATAACTAAGAATGTTAAAAATAACATGCCAGATGAATGTTATTTCTGTGAAGAGATTTATATTTAGGTAATGGAATAGGGAGCAGCCTTATATTGGCTACTCAGAAAAATCTCTATAGTACAGTATATTTTTCCAAGGAATCTGAAAGAAAGAAAGAAAAAAAACAACTTTGTAATGGTAAGGGGAAAGAGCAGTCATACAGAGGGACCAGATAGTGCAGGAGTTAGCAAACTGTTTTTATAAATAGTTAGGTTGCTAACTATTTATTTTATTATTTTCAGCTTTATGAGCCAGACAGTGTTGGACGCACTTTGCTTTGTAGTACACAATTAATCACATCAAAAATACAAAATGGAATGGGTGTTGCTTTGTTCCAGTAAAACTTTATTTATGCAATTAGGGAGTAGACTGGATTTGGCTCTCAGACAGTAATTTGCCAACCCGTGAGCTAGCACAAGGACCATAGCGTGTAAATAAACTAGACATGTTATAAGAACCCAAAGAAAGGTCCACTTTTAACCACTTCTATAGTTAAGGTGCCTTAGATGTGTGGCTTTATTTCTATTTTCCTGGATAGAAATTGGCTCTGTAGCCCTGGTATAACTATAGGACAAATTTCCACCAATTTATTCCATTTCTTTTTCCTTCCCTTCTTGTCTTCTTGTCTTCTTACATTCCATCTTTCATCATC
>NW_005875349.1:0-5597 GCF_000147115.1 Myotis lucifugus | reverse complement strand
ACTAGCTCAGTTTTCTTCTTTATTCAACACTAGAGGCCTGGTGCACGAAATTCATGCACTGGTGCAGTCTCTAGGCCTGGCTGGTGATAGAAGCACAAGCATCTGGCGTGGAAAGGCAGGTCACAGTTGAGCTCTGGACCCTGGGAAGCACCTGGGCCCCCGGGCCCCTGTGCACCCCCCTCTGCCTGAGTCATGGTGCCCGACTTCCCATGCGGAGATGTGGTGAGTGCAGCCGGATGCTGCAGGCTGGGGTGCAGCGTGGGCCTCTGGGCCACCCAGCAGCACTGCAAGGAAGCTGGGCAGGCAGCGTGCTCTCTCCTGGCTGGCCTTGCAGACCGGCTCCTGTGAATGCACGGGGAGCCCTATGGGCCCCTGCAGTCCTGGTGGCTGCAGCCTGGCTCACTTAGAAGAGGCTGCAGGGGTGTGGGCGCCAGGCACCTGAGTGTAAGGGCTTCCCCAGAATGTGAGCCTTAGCATCCCAGGGTAGGATAGCAGGGGAAGTGAGAACAAGCTCGGACACCCCACATTCCCATCACACCTCCTTCCCCATTACCCCTTCCCCCAGGTAGCCTACTAGAGGTCGCAGCCCCCTGCTTGGGTTCCCCGGGAGGTTGGTAGCTGCCATCCACCCCAGTTTCCTGTCCCAGTCCGGGGTGGCCCTGATCAGGCGATTGGGGCCTGCTGGCTGCTGGTCGCCATCTGAAGGGCGATCCGTTGGGTGAGCGGGCCCCTGCTTTACCCACCTTGACCTGGTGCGGCCCGCTCACCTGCTCCACCATCCCGCCCCGGTCCTGCTCTCTTCCGGGCCCATCAGGGCTAGCAGGGCCTCCACTGCTGCTTGCTGCCAGTGCTGCATCGCCTATGCCCACCATGTGCCACACCGCCCCCTGGTGGTCAGTGCACATTGTAGCGAGTGGTCGGACTCCTGGTCGAACAACTGCTTGATGGGACAATTTGCATATTAGGTTTTTATTATATAAAATATTTGTTTCAGGATACTCTCACTGTTGATTGGATGTATCCTGCTCTACTCCAATTTTGTATCCTAGAAAGCAATAGCTAATGCCTTTGATTACAGGAGTTCCTGAGCTTTGGGACCAATTCAGCTATCTATAAGGTAGGGAATCTCAGGCAAACTTATCAAAAGTTCCCTCAACCAAATTGCAGGGTATGAACTTTTTGTCTTTGCCATTATTAGTGAATATTATATGTACTAGAAGATTATTTCAAGGGACGCTTAGTCACCATCATGGTTGTGGAAGATGTGGCTTTTAAGTAATCTTCTCAGTAGGTGTTTCATTAGAATCTTTCCCTACATGAACACGATGGGAATGTTTTACATCAGAACACTGTGAAATCTAAAATGTGAGATTTACCCAGGTAGTTTAATTTCTCTACATATGCATATTCCTAAATAGCACAGTCCACATGGAGAAATTAGTCATTTAGCCAATAGCCCTGCTCATCTGCAAATGTGAAGGTAGAATCTAGAATATATGCAGGTAAAGAAAATGGTTGCTTTGTGACCATTAAAGGATGAGTATATACCATACCTAATATTATTCATATTCTTAGTGTTTTGATTCTGTTATATTTCAATTTTGAATACAATATAATATATTTTTAAATTTCAAATGGATGATTTAAATAATTATTTTCTTAGTATACTGAATTTGCTAATTTTTAACACCCCCCTCCCAGAAAAAAAGCATTAGATAATTCTAAAACATTAAAAAATTTTGGACCCAAACAAAACAGAACTGTCACTATACTAATAAATGAGATTTACAACAAACAACTGAGAGTTATTTATTTTCTTTAAGTAGGGATGATACTTGAATACAGTTTATAATTTTAATATTATATTTTAAATATATGGCTCAAATACATAAAATAATATATACTTCTGAGAATAAGTAGAATACTAGATATTTCCATACCTTACATATATGACTTTAGCTTCATCACCATATTGGCAAGTCCCTCAAGATTTCATTACTTTATCCTATTATTCTTCTCCCAAAACCTGATTTTTCACTCCTATTGTTCAATTATAATTTTAAAGAAGAATATGCTTATTAGTCTAGCTCTGGTTGAAGGCATACCTACCAACCCTCTTCTAATCATCTCACTATATGAACCTCCGACTTCTAGCAATTGAATGAGATTAATTCCTTCCGACAGACTATACATTTCTCAGGATGAGGCAAAAAGTTGTACAGGAGATACCAAGAGGCTTTTGTGCATCTGTGTTGTGTGTAAATAATTCATATGATTAGCTGTATGTCTTGAGTCATCTTGAAAATGATCCTTCTTCCTCTGCTTGCTATCTCTTTTGTCAAAAGGTTAAAATTTGGTCCTGTTCCTCATACTTCTTTCTTTAACCCGCTATCTAGTGTAAAATGTTGTGTACTATAAAGGATATAGCACTGAACAGAAGGATTAAATTTGAATGCTCATCCCACCATTTACAAGCTCATATCCTTAGTAACAATTTTGCCTTTAGTCTCATCATCTTTTACGGTGTCACTACTTTCTCATTATGTGATGTCACTCCATTGGATGTCACTTCCTCATTAGTTGATCTTATCACATTAATTGTGCAAGTTTATAGTAAAGATCCTGGTCTGTGGTTAATTTTTCATGAATGGTAACTGAATATAAATAGTTGTTGGTGAACAGATCATATGCTAGTATAAATGAAGTTGGCTGCATTTGTAAATAAGTTGTATTATGATTGTTCAGATGTTTCTAATTAACTTGATGAATTGTGGGTTAGTTCACACTTATTGATTTACCAACTATTTCTCAAGTCTCTAGTGCAGTGGTTCTCAATCATGGCTGCACATTAGAATCACCTGGGAATCTTTTTAAAATCCAAATTTCTGGGCCTCATCCTCCGGAAAATCTGTTTTTTTTTGTTACTAATTTTGTGGCCCCACCCCATAACAAAGAAAAGTAGCCATGAGACCTTGTTCCCTCCAGTTGTGCCAGCTTTTCTTCCTTGTACCAATAGCTTCTATGCTTCATTCTATTTTCTTAACTATTTGCGCTCAAGGATGGTATTTCACTGCTTTAGGCCCAGTTTTGTGTCATGCAACACATTTTCAACAAATATCAATATAAATAAGGAATAATTTTATTTTCCTTAAAAGTCTAAGGGGATTACTGACATCGGATGGATGCAGGTGGATGCTCAGGCAGAGCTGATGTGCCTCAAGATTACTTCCCTAAAATGCCTGAATTTTCTCCTCTGCCATAAGTTTTGGCCCCAGTTCTATCAATCATAATTGAGCTTCATCTTTAAAATAAAGGCACCTGAGAGAGAATCAAAAGCTACTATTCTTCTCATATCAATATCAACAAATGATTGTGTGTGCATTTACTTCCTCCAGCTCTAGGCTCCAGAAGCACTTGTAATTAAAATAAAATTAGTTTGCTTTCCTTCCACACCTAACTAAGCTTAGCTTCACCAATGCAGTGGGAATCTGGGAGGAGATTAAGACTCATTTGAGATCCTTGAAGAATAGTTTTTACAGTGAGCTTGAAAGGGGTACTGTGTTTGATTGATTAAAGCTAATTGAAAATGTTTTGTAAAATAGATTTTGCCATCCTGGCTTAAGAACCTAATTACAGATAAGAACATTGGATCCATGGAAAACAAAAATATGCTCCCACTTTTAGTAACTCAAGGATTGTTTGAACAGGGAGACCTTTCTGTAATTTTTATTTTCTCTCACATAAAGGCATAAAGTTATATTTCCTTTAGGTGAGTGGGGCAATATATGTCACAAAATAAATAAAAATTAAGTGTGAATAATTAGTTATTGATTACATAAAATCTTTAGTGCTTAACAAAATCCTTATGAAATTGGTAATATTATAACTCTTCTATAGAGGAGGAAAGGGAATTCAGAGAGGAGATAGAGATGATAAATGACAGAGCCAGAATTTGAAACCAGGTATCTAAGTCCACTCAGCATTATTCCGTTATGCTGTAGCTCTATTTATTTATGCATACCAGATTCAGTGGGTGTCATCTTTATGCCTGGCACACTGACAGAGTAGAGTAGTGGACAGGGCAAAACCTCTTGTTCTTGTCTTGTAGAGCTTAGACCCCAACAGAAGGAGAGAAGTTACACAAATAAACAAACAAATAAATATGTATTCACATGTTGTAACTCATTATTAGAAGTAAAAAGATAGAGATTATGAGAGAGAGAAAAAAAACACAGGAATGGGACCAAGTTACATGATGAGATTGGAACCGTCAAGAAAGACTTCATGGAATGACTTGATGGCGGGAGCAGGGTATGACTGGGGTCATACAGAATGGATATGAAGTACATCGACTAAGGAAGAAAAAGGATTTGTACAATCAGGACGAATAAATGATCAACTATGAAAGCAAATGACTGGGTGTTCTCTGGAGACTGTGAGATTAGCCTGGGAGGGCCTTGTGTGTACTTGGTCATTCAGCTGGCTGCAAAATCAAAGCAATAAGTGTTTAAAGAACTTGCCAGATCTTGCCTGCCAAACCTTTCTCTGGAAACTCTTACACTGTAAAGTTAAAGCAGCTGAAGCTGGCTTACTCCTGCCCTGACCCCCTGGGGTAGTCAATGCCATTTCTCTAAGTTTTTTTGGAAGTTGTGTCTTACAGGCATCATAGTTCTTCAGGGCTCTTTGGACAGCAGTTTCTCACAGCTTGAAAAGGGACAGATACACTCTAATTTGATTTTCACCAAATACTTCCACTGGAAACTCAGCTTTTGGAAAATGTTTATTTCATGGACTATATGCTGTGGAATATATGTTTATATATCATGGAATATATTCCATGGAACAATTGGTTTGGAAAGTGCTGCATGCTACCATCCTCTGAGATCACAGTCTCCAGTAATATAAAAACAACAACAATAACCACTGCTCAATGCCGAAGCAAAAATCATGTTTAATATATTTCAACTCAGCATTTCCTAAACTCTTTTGATCATGGAATGCTTTTCTGTTGCCTTTGAGAACTTTACTCCCTAAGTCATGGTTTAGGAAAGTGGGCTTCAACTTGACAACATAAACCATAATACATAGAATTCTTTCTAAGGAAGGCATTTTGCTGCTTAAATTACCACTAGACAAAATCAGGTAGAAGTAAGCAGCTAATAATTCGTTCACATTGATATTTTGTTGGCATGTAAACAAATTGATTTACACGGTGCTCAAAAGCTATTCATATGCTTAATCTCATCTCTCATTGTTGTGTTATTTTAATTGGCCAAACTATTAATCAATTATTGGGAAACCAGTCCTATCAGGAGGAAAATGTGTACATGTGTTTCATTTCTACGGTGCTCCTAAAAGTAGAACCTAAGTATAACTATAAATATATATCTCCGTACCTTCATGGTATTTACCTTCAATATACATTTTTAATTAGTATTATCTCCTGCTACTTCAAACATGTTAAGGCATTGACATAAATTAAGCCTAAACTTTTTTAAATGTGTAAATTAATTCCAGTTCTTAATTATATTTTCTTCATCAGTTTTTTTTAATCCCTTTAGACCTATATATATATACTTGTAAGATTTCAAAGATTT
>NW_005875348.1:7459-14168 GCF_000147115.1 Myotis lucifugus | reverse complement strand
GGTAAAATTTTCCACCCCTTTGCCTGGGCTCAAAAAAACTTCGCCGTGGGTTTGGGTTCATTATCATAAATAGGGACGAGGCCTCGGGACCGCTTTACCCGGTGTGTGAAGTTAAAATCCAATGAGCAGGGAGTGCGCACAGAGACCGTCACAGCAGCGGACCAAGCAGCTCCGACCTAGGTCGCCTGGTGGTCAGAACCGGAGCCGGGCCTCGCTGTACACCTTTCACTTCCCCTTAGAGCTACTGTATTGTGGATGCTTAAATGATTATGTTGAGTTTCTCTTCGGGCAACGTGGGTGGGTTGGGGTTGAACTGGAGGCCAGTGTGACTTTTCAAGTGTCCACAACTGGACAGTAGAGCGGCCGTGTTGGTGTGGACGGCGGCGGGTGGGAATGTCAGCGCGAGCTCCGTGTTTCCTGGTGGTCCCCAGAGATGGGGGTGAGGAGCCGGAGACGAGGTTCTGTCTGAAGGAGGTTTCATAGGTCATCTCCGCTTCCTTTTCCGAGTTACTAATCTGATAAAATGCTAATGAAGCACTTGACATTTCTGGCCGTGAACATGAAAGAGGGAATCTCATTTTCAAAAGTGCTTTGAATGTCTCAGGGAGCCCCTAACCTCTGGCAAAGCCCCGCATCTTTCTGTAAGAAGCTCGCAAGAGTCCTTAGGAAAGGAATAGAATCCCCCATTCTCACGGACGTCGAAGCACCTGAAGAAATACTTGCAAGCGGCAAGGATGTATCGGTTGCTGCTGGAGGTCCGGTCTATTGGTGCGTTCTGTATGGTGTGTGTTGCCAGGTAACTCACACCTGAGTTTTAGGTAACTCACACCTGGATTTCAAAGGCAGCACAGGAAAGAGTTTTGGGGAGAAAGATGATGTGCCCCCCCCCCCAGATGTCTTATTTTGGAGAGAGTCTTCCTCATAACACACAGAGGCTGTGTTACTTCTTGAGTAAATGACGCCTTTGGTTTTCCTTTTTTTTTTTTTTTAAATATATTTTTATTGATTTTTCACAGAGAGGAAGGGAGAGGGATAGAGAGTTAGAAACATCGATGAGAGAGAAACATCGATCAGCTGCCTTCTGCACACCTCCTACTGGGGATGTGCCTGCAACCAAGGTACATGCCCTTGACCGGAATCGAACCTGGGACCTTTCAGTCCGCAGGCTGACGCTCTATCCACTGAGCCAAACCGGTTAGGGCTGGTTTTCCTTTTGCTTGTGTGTGTTTTCTATCTATTTTTTTACTTTCATTTATTTATTTTAAATTAAATGTATTGGGGTGACATTGGCTAATAAGATTACATGGGTTTCAAGTGTACACGTCTATGATACATCAACTATATATTGCATTGTGTGCCCACCACCCAGAGTTAAGTCTCCTTCTGTCACCACATACTGGACCCCTTACCCTTCTCTCTCCCACCCCCTCCCCTCTGGTAACCACCACACTGTTGTCTGTGTCTGTGAGTTCTAGTTTACTTGTTTTTCTTTTTTAAAAAAAATATATTTTATTGATTTTTTACAGAGAGGAAGGGAGAGGGATAGAGAGTTAGAAACATCGATGAGAGAGAAACATTCATCAGCTGCCTCCTGCACGCCCCCCACTAGGGATGTGCCTGCAACCAAGGTACATGCCCTTGACCAGAATCAAACCTGGGACCTTTCAGTCTGCAGGCTGACGCTCTGTCCACTGAGCCAAACTGGCTAGGGCGTTGTTTTTCTTGTTCATTTGTTGCTTTTGGTTTTATATCCCCCCATGTGTAAAGTCACGTGGTTCTTGACTTTTTCTGCCTGGTTTTGCTTAGCATGATATTCTCAAGACCCGTATTTCCTCTCTACAATGGAAATTGATGTGCATGAAGTAAATGGGGACCTGTGGCTTGCAAGCAGCGGTTCCACAGCAGCGCGTGGCATGCAGAGCTGGAGCACAGGCGTGTACTTCACATGTGCAGCATCCACACCGTGCCGCAGGGGGGCTTCCACCTCCCTTAGGTTGTCACGGAGCTCCTGTGGCCGCAGAGGGAGTGGGTGGGGACTGAGGAGCCCCCTCCCAGGAGGCCATAACGAAGTGGGGCTCAGCCCCTGGGGGTCCCTCTCCAGAAAGGGCGGAGCTCAGCCAGCGGAGCCAGCGGCCTGGGGGGGGGGGGTTTTCCTCCCGGGGACTCCCGCTGCCCTTGCCCGGACAATCTGATAACTTTCCTTCTCCGCAGCCGGAGGAGGGGCCGCGATCAGATAGGAGCGAACGGGCTCTGACAGGCCTTTCAGGGCGTCCAGAGGCAGGTCTGCGCTCGGCCGGATGTTTCATCTGGGCTATAATCTCCCCGTTATGAGACAATCAGGGAGGTCACTGGGAGAGGTTTTATCTCCCTCGGCTTCCGAGCGGCCTGATGAAACATTCATGAGCCTCTGACAATATCAGACCCAGCGTCCCTCCCAGTTCTCTCCCCAAGCAGCGCAGTGCCCTTCAGAGGCGCCGGGCCAGGCCCCATGGCTAGCGGGGAGCTCACTGCTGTCCCTGAAGGTTAACCCATTAATGACGGCAGACCTCCCCAGGTACTCGACGCCCCACCTTCTGAAGGAAGCGCGCTAACTTAGTCACAGGCCGGGGCCGAATTTGGGGTGACTCTCTTCTCTGAGGCAGCGCGCACGCACTGGGTATGGACCGAGCTCCGAATGACATTCAGTTTCTAACTCACTGGGTCCTCTAGACCAGGTCGCACCTCCCTCGATCGCAGTTTCTTCATCCGTCCACTCCAGGTAGAATTGGAGCTCACTGGCCTGAGCAGCAACATGGAGATAAAACGTTACTGAGTAGTTTGTCGGTACTTAAGAGCTGTTTAAACACCGATAACTTTATTTTTTAAGCTTTCATTATTTATCGCACATCAAGTCCCTTGCATCCGTCACGCTCCGGTTACCAGTACACACAAGATCTCGGTAGGAGATGTAGGAAGAACATGCTGAACAGTGAAGCAGGTCAGAGGTGGACAGGTCCACGGAAAGGTATCTACCAGCTGGCGTGGCAGGAAGAAGCAATTCGGAAGCGAATGGAGCAGCTGAATGTGCAGGGAGTTAAAATACCCTTCATTTCACATCCCCGCCCAGTCCAGCAGGTCTTGTTATTTCCATTTCACGGGGGAGAGAAAGTTAAACGCCTACTTGCCATGTGGCAGCCCGTAGGCGCAGGGGCAGAATTTCATTCAGAGCAAACTCCAGAGCGGCTTTTCCCAGCGCACTGTGCTTCCTGGTGCGTGTGCCTATTTCACATAACGTGACACTACAGGAAAGCACACTTTTCCTCCCTCTTTTGATTTTACACAAGAATCTTAGTGTGGATCTAATCCTTAGAGATTTTTACTCTCGCAAAGGCAAGGGAGCCGACTCTTGTCTTCCGCTCGTTCTGTGCAGGCCGGTGCTGTGTATTGTATGTGCCCCGTTTTACGTGAAAACAAAAGTAAAGACTTCCCTCTCAAGGACACAGAGCTTCCTGAAGGACATTATGCTTGTTCAGTAATGTATTATACTTAGCTGGTAATTAATGCCGGCGCCTGTTGGAACACACACACACACACACACACATTCACACATTCACGCTATGCCTCACAATGACTCTATAGACTAGAGTGATGCGATTATTTGAGTATTTCACTGGTGAGAAATAGGAAGCAGTGATGGGGACGGTCTGAGGATTCTAAGGATAGAACCCAAGCGCTCTGGCTTCAAACGGGGTGGGAACGGGTAGGAGAGGAAACGGAGAAAAGCCGAGTACGTAGACTTCAGTCAGCACCAGTGTCTGCGATGGGCTCAGCTGTGTGCCCTGTAAGCTGCTCAACAGCTTGGGAAACGGGCGCGTGCAGACTCCGTTATCTCTGAAATGTTTTCTGTGCATCTAAAACTCTTCCTAAATGCAGACTGTGTTTAAATAAAAAAGCGGAAAAAAGCAATGTGAAGAATAATAACCTAATTTATGTGGTAAAAATATTTGTACCTATAATATACGCGTGCATAGAAAACGGCCCAAAAGTGTATACACCTGACAGTTTAACAACATATATACAAAGTCTACACGCACATCTAAGGGTTAGAGTTTAGCTCAAAGGAGGGAAATGTATGTATTTCCGTCGATTTTAAATGTTTCACAATGAGAATACTTTCCTGCACGTTACAGTAGTTTTTTCGCTAATGAAAGCAAAGTAAAAAAGGGGTCTGAGGTAAGGGTGTTCAGAGAGGAGAGAACATTTCAGACCGTGAGAACATGTAAGAAACAAGGTCAAAGCTCATCATATAACTTAATCCAAACCCTTCTTTACAGGAGCGTGTAATACAGATACAAGAACTATCTTTTGTGTCTGGAAATGACTCCTATTTCATTAATGAATCCCCATCTCACCCCCCCCCCCCATCACCTTTTGCCAGATGGCCTCCCATCTGTGTGCTTAAGTTGGGGAGCACCTGCTGCTGAGAAGGCCGGCGGCGGGGGGGGGGACGGGGGGGACGGAGAAGCGTCGGTGCCCTGGTCAGGGCAGGCGGTCTCGGATCCAGAGCGAGTGGAAAGTCCTCCTCCAATAGCTGCCTTTTCCCAGAGTCTCCAATTCATCGCGATGTCACTGTAACAACTGGCATTTGAGCAATAACCAGTCTTCGCAATTTTCTCATCGGGATCGGAGAGTCATGAATTATGCATGTCTATGCAGATTTTTCACCTGTGACAGGTGTAGTATGGGCAATTTCCCTGACATATTAAGAAAACGAGCCATCATACCAGTAAGGGATATAAATGAGATGTTCCCGTCAGTTTATTTAACGTTTCACGGCGCCCCGTGGTGGGAGAGCTGTGGCGAGGACCTCAGCGCTGGAGGGGGAGACCCTGCAGACAGCAGCTCGGGTGCTGGGGTTCTCGGTGGGGAGATGGACAGGTTGTGCCTGTTTACTGCTTCGTTGATTTATTTATTTTTCTGCTGAACGGGACCACCTGAGTGGTGGCACATCCCACCTGAAAAGCCAGCTGGCGAGCTCAGCAGAGCATTTTCCTGAGAGATGAGACAGATGTCAAAAGAGGGAGAAATGATTGTCTGCAACCAGTACCCCCTCTGGATGCACCGCAAGGTGTGAGGTGTGATTGCCTGGCGTGCTTTGGCTTCCAGGCACCTGGGCCCCATCATGCCCTGTTCTGAGGCCCCCCCGTTCTCTGTAATCACTTTGACCTGGAAAAGTCCGGAGCAAATTATAGTCAAGGAAACGAGATACTGCTTCTAGTGCCCCATGCAGACCACTGGTGCTCAAGGTTACGGAATATTTCCCTGGCGGATGGTCTTGAGTTCAGGGAGAGAACTCTGCTCTGGGAACCTCGGGACTCCAGGCAGGGACCACGAGCTGTCCACACATAGTTGAAGGGTCCCTCCCTCCCTCCCTCCCTCCCTCTCTCTCCCCCTCCCTCCTCCCTCCCCCTCCCCTATGTAGGCCATAGCTAAAGGAATTCAAGTCATTCACAGTCTTTCTTTGTCTTTCCTCCATTTTCACTGTGACCACAGCGAATGGCCCGAGAAGCCCTGTGCTGTGAGTCCCCGTGTCTCCCCACTGGGCCTCCCGTCCTCATACTCGTCTCCCTGGGTGGTCTCATGACCAGAGGGGACAGAGCACCGTGTTACCCGCTGTCACCGAGGCCGAGTCATTCTCCCTCCCTCCTCCTCTTCAGTGTTCCTGTTGCCTGTCTGTTCAAACACCCAGGAGGCCAGTCACTTCAGTCCACTAATTGTTAGTGGGTCTTACCTGATAACTTTATTGTGAGAAGTCATACTGTGGGGAAAGGCAGCTCAAAGGAGATTGTGCAAAAGCCAAATATGGACATCCGTACGTTTACACTTCAGTTTCCACTCACTTTCCCGCCTGGTGTGTCTCCGGGCCTTTGTCTTTGCAGTTTCACCTGGGACAGGGTTTGGCTGAGGAACTGGTTTCTGCTCACACCCGCAGGGTTCAGCCGCACCTCCCGTAGTCCCATCCCTAACAGCCTGGACTTCTAACTCCCCGATAACAAGAGGGACACTCGTGGGTCCAGTCCTCTCAGAGGAAAGAAGCAATGGGCAGGCTGGCAAGGAAGCACCCACAGTCACTGTCAATCTCAGGAAGGGTGGACAAGCAGCGGAAAGGGTCGGATGCTACACTAGAGAGAACACATCGGGGAAGCTCATTTAATTTGCTTGGACAGAGGAGGCCTCTCTGAAGGAGGACTGACAGGTGAGAGCCGAGAGCCAGGATGCGGCCGCTGGTTTGAGAGCTGCGGGCCTCCCCTCAGGGGTCCCCCGACCTCGCCTGCCTGGACCTGTGCCCCGCCTGCCCCATTTCCCTGTCAGATGATGCCTGCTACCGAGCTGGAGGGCCAGCCAAGTCATCCCTGCCTGAATCAGAAGTTATTTTTGTTTACGCACCTTGACGAGTGGGGTCAGGAAACATAACAATATTTAGAGGCGAATGACTCGTTGTGAGAAAATTCACTCACACAGGTTTCTGACGCTACACAGGAAGCTGCAGGATGGGGGACCCCCTATGAACCTCTTTGGAAAGTTCCAGCTGTTACAGGCACCACGGGGTCACAGGCCTTGCCTTGCTTCTGCCAGCTGGGACGCCAGGGCTGGCACCCGGGGTGGCACCCAGAACCTCTAGGTGTTAAGGCGTACAGGAAGGGGACTAGCATACAGGGAGGGGTGTGGC
>NW_005875348.1:0-5722 GCF_000147115.1 Myotis lucifugus | reverse complement strand
GGTGAAGGTGAGCGTGACGTCTTTGCTCCTTCATTCTAATTTCAGTTTAAATGTCACTTGGCGTGAAGGGAGGTATTTGTTCTTTCGGGAGTCTTTCTCTTTCGCTCCATCTTCCGTGTTGGGTTTGTGATAATCTTTCCTCCAGTTTACTCTGTCAGCAGAACGCTCAGATACGCCGCGGACGGATTATTGTCTCAGGAAAGTCTGGGAGCCATCACAGCCTGCAATTTATGCCGTACCTTTAATGGTAATGACGGCGATCCATTTTAGAAATGGCTGTTATAATCGAACCATTAAAACTCCAAAACAAACTGCTCTGCTCAGCCATTCCTCTGGAACAGCGCATGCTCCGAGGACACCGTTTAAGCAGCGACATCGGTTCTGTTAGCTCTGCTTTGTGGAGAGAACAGTAAGCCTTTGGGGACAGGGGACAGTCTCTCTCTGGTTGTCGCTTAAGCAAACATTTGTCCATGGAAATTAATGGCAGGGATATCACTTTCTTCACTCAGAAGTTCTAATTGAAGGCATAAAGGAGGTACCAAAATACATACCATTATTTAAAATAAATGGACCAGAGATGATTAAGCCAAGATGTTTCAATCACGCGACGTAGGGAGGGGCCCTGACATGCAGACAGGAGTGAAGCGGACAGGGCACTGGGGGAGTGGGAGACCACACGTGTCTGCTGGCAGGAGCAGCTGTTCCTTCACCGCTGGAAGGACACACTCTTTGCGAGTCAGGCTTCTCCTCTCCCTGAGCTGGGCGGGCTGCACATTGTATGCGGCACGTCCGTGGACAGGCCTGGGCGTGAAGTGACACAGTTAGGATAGTAACAGGAATATGTTTACTTCAACACCGAACTCAACTCTCACTATGTCCACATTGTCTCAACACATCCTTTGACACATCTCCCTGACTTTCTGCTTAGCTTCAGTGTCGGTGGGGAGCGCAGCACCCGAGCCCTGGGATTCTGGTCTCGGTTCACCCTCATCACGGGACGTGGGGGCATCTCGTCTTTCGGACGCTTGGTTTCCACATCTAGAAGATGAAGAGTCTCAGGATAGGGTCTTCCCAACTCTGCTTTCTCTACATGTACTGATCTGTCATCTGAAGCAAAGGCACAGATTAGGGATGTTCATGAACTTGTATTTTTTTTTTTCTAATTGAAACATCGGCTTTCTCTCTCTTTTTAAATTTAAATCTATTTCCTCTTCAAAAAATACCTGAGCCATTATGAAGCCATCATCAATTATTACTGTTTCCTGGCAAGGTCTTTCCATTTTTTCCGAGTGAAAGACTGGCTCAGTAATTATACACGGCTTCTTTCAAGCATGAAGACACACACACACACACACATACACACACACACACACACACAGAGCTTTTATTGGTGCTA
This sequence comes from Myotis lucifugus, assembly GCF_000147115.1. Lineage (NCBI taxonomy): Eukaryota > Metazoa > Chordata > Mammalia > Chiroptera > Vespertilionidae > Myotis > Myotis lucifugus. The sequence goes on along the minus strand of NW_005875348.1, from coordinate 4,326 downwards.
CAGAAAGTATGTATATTGCATCAAACCATTTCTCTCTTTCTCAGAGCCATCATGGACATTAGAAACACACGCACACACCCAGCAATAACAGTAACAACACAGCAGCATCCTGGTCTGCATCCCACTCGTGGGGTCTGGGGCCCAGGTTAACAGGGACTCTTGAGTGATGCAGATGCAGGAGGCTCCTTCCAGCTCAGTCGCTGCAAGTTCCCATGTGAGGTCACATGTCCTTCAGGCTGCACCCAAGTCACCGTGTGGGCAATTCCAGGACAACGTGGGAACAACGGTCCACGCAGCTCCCACCCTATAGTTCGTTATAACTATACTTTGTTATATCTGCACTATCAGGAAGATTTTAATTCAGGGTTGCTGGGGTCCAATCCCAGCAGGTCCAGGGGTCCCCAAAGGTGTGGACGGAGTCGGCGAAGAAGGAATGACACGAAGACAGCCTTCAGTTGATCAGCAGCCTAGTCAGGACCTCTAGCCAGGATCTCCAGCCAAAGTTCTGGTCGGAGTTCTGGTTAGGAACTGATCAGGATCTGATGTTTATTGTCTTGTTACATCCATATTTATACCAGCCGATTTTAATCCTGTCAATTTCTATTACAAAGGTTAGGGCGTTTCTTATCTCCATTCCAGGGAGTAAAGATTATGTAGCTTAACTACCCGCCTGGCACTTAATTAAGGGGTTGTATCCCCTCCCTAACCTCAGGGAAAGATCCCCACCTGGGGAAACAACCTTTCTCAGAGAGGTGACCTTGGTTAAAACACATGGCGCTAAAGAGAGCAAACATATTAAGAACAATATGCTATATATGCCAGGTCCCTTGAAACATATGCTGTGCAGATGTTTCTTTCCTGCAGCGACTGTGTCAAGCAGCAAGTATGGACCGGCTCCCGGCACAGGGTCTAGAAAATAGCTTTATTTCTTTTTTAAAAATAAGTTTTTATTGATTTCAGAGAGAGGAAGGAAGAGGGAGAGAGATAGAAACATCAGTGATGAGAGAGAATCGTTGATTGGCTGCCTCCTGCATGCCCCATACTCGGGCTCGAGCCTGTAACCTGGGCATGTGCCCTGACAGGAGTCGAACCAGTGACCTCTTGGTTCCTGGGTTGATGCTCAACCACTGAGCCACACCAGCTAAGCAATTCTTTATTTCTTGTTGTGGGAACTGCATCTTGTGTTTAAACCTTGCCACGCTCAAATTATAACAATTTTATTTTGCATTTCAATCACAGTTATTTAAAATGATGGGCACAAATGTATTTGAATCAAGCTACTTCTGGTCTCCTCAAGAAGCTGGGAAATATTTTAATAAGGCATGAAGGGTAAACAGAACTATCACAGAGTGGAGATTTAATTTGCTGGTCACCGTGTCTATTTCACCAACATGCCTATTTGGGTGAGAGCAGGGCATGCCTTTCAGGGAGCGACAGGAGATCTGTGTGACTCTCGCCTTGAATTACAGTTAACACTGTAAAATGTGGCAGGCCGGGCCGGGAAAACGTGGAATAATAAAATATAGCAGAACTGACTTCCTGATATCAAAGAGAGCGAAGGAACCAAAGGCGATCTGATTTGATGGACACGTCTCAAAGGGTGTCTCCCTCAACCGCGTCTCCTATCACCGACTCAGGTCCGCTGTAGGTCACCCGCTGCGCTGCTGCTTTGAGTGCCTCCTCAAATGGAAACTTCCAGGGCATAGAAAAAAAAGACAGTGACATAAAAATCCAGGAAAAACATAGTGCTTCCAGTGAATCCCAGGTCTCAACGGCGTCTGTGAATTACCGATTTCTCTCTGCTTTTCTGAAATGATCAGTGTTGCCTCGGGCAGGGCCGGGCGGGAGGAGGAAGTAACCCAGAGCTGGTGTTGCTGATCTTGACAGACAGCTCCATTCCTCCTTTTGACAGAAAATACACCTTGCTGTGCACGATTCACGGGAGGCGACGGGGGAGTCTGTTTCGTGGGCTCCTTCCCACGTGTGTGTCGTGTTTGCCTTTGTGACTCCTGAGATCACGGAAATGGAGCTGCAGTTTTCAAGGCGATGGGAATTTATGCCGCCCGAGTGTCCGGACGTGGGAGGGGGTGTCTTTCTCAGAGAATCGGGCGCTTTTATGAGTTCGACGGGGACAGCTGGGGTCATGCGATGGCACACACCGCAGGGCGGAGTGTCACCGCGTGGTCCTGCCGGCACGGCCCCTTAGCCTCCTGCTCTGGCCGTCCTCGGGATGAGTCTCTGGTGCGCTTTTCCGTGTGATTGGCTGGGATGTTCCATCCCTGAGATACAGGCACTGCCGAGCTGCAAGTGGCACACATCTTCTCCAAAACGGACGCTGTCCCTCACGTGCAGAGATGACCCCTCATGCACCCTCGGCCGGTCCATTTTCTCAGGCGTCTAACACAGGAAGCCCTCGCCGGGCACCGTTCTGCTTCACGTGGAAGATACCTGTGCACATACAGAGAGCGCGGGGGCTCGGAAGGTCTGTCACACCCTCTACGCACTGTTAGCTTCCAGGCGACGCTCGTTCTCCTCCGTTCAACAATCGTTCCTCCTCCTCTGTGGATTTTGGAGCAGCTGTTAATTAAATGCGGATGGTAAAATACAAATTTGTAATTAAATAAAATGATTCTTAGCGAACACAGTATTTATCTAGCATCTATTCTAAATCCATATCAAAATGTCTTAGGTAGCTTTTTAAATGAGTAAATGCTGCTTCTGCCTTTTGATTTTACAATTTCCAAAGGACAGAAGGCAGAGCTGGAGCCCAGAGGTGCTGGGGCGCCTTCCTCACCGGTCCAGGGGGCGCCCTCTCGGCACCGCGGCCTCGGAAATGGAAATGGGTGTCACTGAAAGGGTGCACTTGGTATTTGCACATCCCCACGCGCAGGGGTGGGTGAGCGTTAAAGTGGGCTTACAGTTACAGTGCAAACAGGCAGTACAATAATGAGTAGACAGATAATAATGCAAGAGTAGACTCTGTGCTCCGCGCACTCACAGCTGTAAACTTACTTTTGCCCACACCCGCATGTCATTCCATACATCCACCTTCTCTGTCCTTGTCTTTCTCCTCCTCTTCCTCCTTTTTTCTCCTCTCTCTCTCTCTCTCTCTCTCTCTCTCTCTCTTTCTTCTCTCTCTCTCTCTCTCTCTCTCTTTCTTCTCTCTCTCTCTCTCTCTCTCTCTCTCTCTCTCATAGATATATTGATATGTTGCTATTTGACTTTTTAAGAAACAAAATGCAAGAGCATTTTGCTTTCTTTGAAAGGGAAAGCCGCCAGCTGCCTTCCGCTCTGTGGTAGGAAGGGGTAGCGTTTGCGTTCCCACCAGGCGCTCCACGGGCCTGGGGCCTGGGCTACTCACTGACCCGCAGAATCTCCTGTGGACGCAGCACCTGGCTGTTCCGTGAAGTCTCACATTTGACACAGTGTTCTCTCGGACGCACCAGAAGACACACACCCGAAGTCACTATAAATGCCAACCGCCCTTTATGTCCAATTGAGTTGTTTGCAAACGTTTGTAAGACTGTTAGGCTGCAAGGTGCTCTAGATGCGGCTCTAGCCCCTGCCCCACCTCCCCACACCCTCATGTCCACACGGGGTCCTCACTCACTTGCAGTGTCAGGAAGGGCAGGCGAGAGCCGGGCTAGGCGGGGACAGCAGGGACCAGCTCGATGGAGTGCTAGGTGTGGCCGGGGCCTCTCCAGGGATGGACGAGGGTAGGTAACGCTGAGCTGCAGTAGATGACTGGGACCTCAGGTAGATGGCAGAGGGCCAGCTAGCGGACATGGATGGCCCAGGGATGATGAAAGACATATTTTTAAAAGATGAATGATGCCCAGAGCGCGCGTGATAAATGCATGGGCGGCGGAGCGCGCAGGGCCCCCGCTGACTTCCCAGGCCTGTCCGCGTCCACACGTTGCCACATGCATCTCGAAGCCCGTCTTCGCAAGCGCTCCCGTCCTGACCTGTTTTCCTACAAGTCAGGCTGCATTTCCAAACAGCATGTCGGAGCTGACGGAGTCTTTGTTTTTCGCAGAGCGTCCTAGCCGGGAGGAGATGAATTGCCGACAGCTCTGCGCACGTGGCTGTCCCGTGTGCCCGGAAACACCACGCGGCGCCTGCCACTGGAGGGGAACAGATTGAACGAATCACTTCACTCCCTCCCTTGTTATTGAAATATCCAAGTGCAGCAAAGGCACCCTTTTCCCTCCTAATTGCTTGTTCTCTCTCGAGGCTGGCATATTGTTGATTTTCTAAATTTCAGATATTGATGTCAGAATGACACGATATGTCTCTGCACCGCCAGCGAGTGTCAGAAATAAAAGA
>NW_005875347.1:6025-12535 GCF_000147115.1 Myotis lucifugus | reverse complement strand
ATTGAAAAAGCATTTGAATTCCTAAGTTGTGATAAGGGCCACCCTGCCATCCACAGTCAAGGTACACATTTTCATGGAGGATGTTCCAACTCTTGAATAAATTAAAACAATTTTTTGCTTTTAATTTAAACTTTCTTCTATAACTGTTTTCTTGTTACTTAAAAGCTAGTTTTTTTGAAACTATTTCCAAAGCTTTTCAAGCTGTATATGTCCTTGGAATTAATTTATAAATAAGAATTGAGCCCGGCCAGTGTGACTCAGTGGTTTAGCATCAACCTATGAACCAGGAAGTCACAGTTTGATTCAGGGTCAGGTCACATGCCCGGGTTGTGGGCTTGATCCCCAGTACAGGGCGTGTAGGAGGCAGCCGATCAATGAATCTCTCTCATCATTGATGTTTCTATCTCTCTCCCTCTCCCTTCCTCTCTGAATCAGTAAGAATATATTTGAGAGAGAGAGAGAGAGAGAGAGAGAGAGAGAGAGAGAGAGAGGAGAGGAGTATATATGTTTGTAAATAAGAAAACATGTATTTGATGCTCTTAGAAAGTCTTATTTTCTTTCATTAAAACTTGTGCAGTATAAGGAACTCCATAGATTCTCTTAATTTGAAGAAAGTTAGAGGGAAAGGTACTAATTCAGAGTTCCTTGGGAAAATGTGTCACATATATTTTTTTATGTTTATTTTTTTAAATCAAAAACTGAAATATTTTCTATTCAGAAAATATATTTGGATCTAAATATCTTCTATAATTTTAACCCTAAAATAGCAATTTAAATATTTTAAAAATGGTTGGGATGTTTGTTTTTTTAAATAAGTTAGGTTACTGGAGTTCTACTTGTTACTGGATCACCTGGGGTAATTTTCTGATTGGAAAATTAAGAATTATAGTCAGAGGGGAGGACATGAGAATTTTTAAAGAACATATTCAATTTACTTTAGACTGGGGATGTGCCCGCAACCAAGGTACATGCCCTTGACCAGAATTGAACCTGGGACCCTTCAGTCCGCAGGCCGACGCTCTATCCATTGAGCCAAATCAGTTTGGCCCACTGTTTTAATTTGTCTGTTTCTTTTGACTCTGTCATATGCTCAAACTTCAGTGGAAGTCATGAGAACCTATTATTTTTGCCTGCTCCCTCCTTTACTTTGGAAATATTCGTTTTTACTCAGAGGGACCTTAACTTTGATGTAAGGGATTGTTTCCGTTGCCAACTGTTTTCTTCCTTGCCAAGTAAGACGGTTGTTGTGAACTCTTCAGTGATGCCTTCCCCAGGATATTTGCAGATGTGGTTGGGAAGTCATTTCACCCCCAACCTTTGCATCTCAGGTGCTGAGGTGCGGGGGGTGACATGGCAATCTTTGGGAAGCAGGCCAGCCGGCACCCCCCGGCCACCGGGGGATCCGGGGGTGCCGGCTGGCCTGCACCCATGCTCTCTCTCCCTCTGATCACCATGGCGATCACGGGGAAGCAGGCCAGCCAGCCCCCCGGCCCCCAGGGTATCCGGGATTGCCTGCTGGCCTGCGACCGGGCTCTCTCTCCCTCCGATCGCCATGGCGATCACGGGAAAGCAGGCCAGCCGGCACCCCCGGCCCCGGGGGTTCCAGGGATGCCGGCTGGCCTGCGCCCGGGCTCTCTCTCTCTCCAATCGCCATGGCAATCACAGGGGAAGCAGGCCAGCCGGCACCCCCGGCCCCGGGGGGTCCAGGGGTTCCGACTGGCCTGCGCCCGGGCTCTCTCCCTTTCATCCACAATGCGATCACCGGCGACAGGCAGCCCGCACCCCGGGCCTGGGGTTGTTGCCTCACCTGCCGCCAGGTTTCCAATGGCGATCACCTGCTGGGGGGCGGGAAAAGGCTGCCGGCTGGGCCGCCTTTGCCCACCCCCCAGCTCTTGCCTGCCGCCTGGGTTTCCGATCCCTTTTGCCTCCCGTGATTGCGCCTATGTATGCAAATTAACCGCCATCTTGGTTGGCAGTTAATTTTCATATCGTCCTGATTAGCCAATGGGAAGCATGTCGGAGGTACGGTTAATTACCACGTTTGTCTATTATTAGATAGGACTAGAGGACTGTTGCACTAAGAGATTCGTGCAATAGGCCTTCCTTTCCCCTGGCTGCTGGCACCGGTTTGCCTCCGGCACCCGGGATCGAGGCCTTCGCTCTGGCCGGGCTCCAGCTGGAGCCGGCCCCGGAAACGTCAGGCCTTGCTGCTCCGCCGGCCCCAGGGCCATGAGGCCTCACTGCTCCGCTGGCCCTGGAAACATTAGGCTTCGCTGCTCTTCCGGCCCCATAGCCGTGAGGCCTCGCTGCTCCGCCGGCCCCGGAAAAGTCAGGCCTCTCTGCTCTGCCAGCCCTGGAACCGTGAGAACTCGCTGCTCCACCGGCCCCGGAAACGTCAGGCCTTGCTGCTCCGCCAGCCCCCGGGGCCGTGAGGCCTCGCTGATCCGCCAGCCACGGGCCATCAGGTTTCGCTCCACCACTTAGAGCCTACGTATGCAAATTAACCGCCATCTTTGTTTAGTTAATTTGCACTCTCCGGATTAGCTGGTTAGCATAGCAAAGGTACGGTCAATTTACATGTTTGTCTATTATTAGGTAAGACTAGAAGCCCAGTGCACAAAAATTTGTGCACACGGGGGGGGGGGAGGGGTCCCTCAGCCTAGCCTGTGCCCTCTCGCAGTCTGGGACCCCTCAGGGGATGACCACCTGCTGGCTTAGGCCGATCCCAGGGGTTGGGCCTAAGCTGGCAGTCAGATATCACTCTGGCAGCCCAGGAGCCCTCAGGGGATGTCCACTTGCCAACGGGGAGCAGGGCTAAGCTGCAGTCGGATATCCTTAGTGCTTTTGAGGAGCCGAGAGAGGCTCCCACCACCAACACTGTACGGGCAGTCATCAGCCTGACTTGTAGCTGAGCAGAGCTCCCTCTGTGGGAGCACAATGAAAACCAGGGGACAGCTCCTGCATTGAGTGTCTGCCCCCTGGTAGTCAGTGTGTGTCACAGTGACCAGTCATTCCCAGTCATTCTGCTGTTAGGATCAATTTCCATGTTACCCTTTTATTATATAGGATACAGGCCTGGTGCATGGGTGAGGGATGGCTGGTTTGCCCTGAGGGGGGTCCCAGATCAGGGTGGGGGTCCTGCTGGGGTGCCTGGCCAGCCTGGGTGAGGGGCTGAGGGCTATTAGCAGGCTGGCCGTAGCCCCTTCAGGGTGGGGGTCCCTGCTGGGGTGCCTGGTGAGCCTGGGTGAGGGGCTGAGGGCCATTTTCAGGCTGGCCACACTCCCTTCAGGGTGGGGGTGGGGTCCTGCTGGGGTGCATGGCCAGTCTGGTTGAGGGGCTTATGGCTGTTTGCAGGCTGGCCACGGCCCCCAGCCACCCAAGCTCCCAGCAGAGCTCCCAGTAGCTGGAAGCAGGTATATGGGCTTTATTTATCTTCGATAATTGAAACTTTGTTGTCGTGAGCAGAGGCCACAACCGACCAGGGTAGGTAGGAAGCTTGGCTTCCTCCATTGCCGGGGCAACCGAGTCTCCTGCTTGCTCCAGCTCCGTGGCTGCCAGCCGCCATCTTGGTTGGGTTCATTTGCATGTAATCGCTCTGATTGGCTGATGGGTGTGGCTTGCAGCATAGCGGAGGTTCAGTCAATTTGCATGTTTCTCCTTTATTAGATTAGAATAGTGGCCCGGTGCATGAAATTCATGCACATTGAAAAGGAATTAATTAGAGGAAATATTTTAATATTTTTATTTGCCCTTTCTCTATAATAAAAGTGTGAGAGATAAAAGGAAATGAATACATTGTATATGAAAATAATACATAATTTTATTAATAAATAATAACAACAAATTCATGATATCAAAACAATGTTGATGCAAATAATGACTGATAAAGTGATTAAACTTATTCTAATATCTCCCTGTATACCACATTAAGAGTGAAAACACTTTCAGAGTGCTTGACTAATTTCCCTTGGGATGAAGTATTTACAACTTTAACGTCACACGCTCTTCGAACTTGAGAGTAAGCAACATATAACTGCCCATGTGCGAAAATGGGTTCAGGTAGGAGTATTCTTACTCTGTCTAGAGTTTGTCCTTGTGATTTATTAATAGTCATTGCAAATGCTGGCATCATGGGAAACTGAATATGACTTGAATTAATTTAAACGGGAGGCCAGTGTCAGATGGGGACAAATCAATTATGGGAATCAGAACAACCTCTCCCTCTGCAGATCCTGTTAATACTTCAGCTTCGATAATGTTAGGTCGTAATCTTTTGATAATAAATCTGGTACCATTACAAACACCCCATTTAGTATTACGATTTCTCAATAGCATGATGATTGCACCCACTTTCAATTTTAATTTAAGACATGGCATTCCTGAAGGAGTAATACTATTAAGAAATTTAATGCGAAAATTTTCCTTTTCAGTATCATCTGTTGAGTCAACGGAATCATCACTCAAATATGTGTGAAACTCTCCATCAAGTATATCCAAAATTTCTTCATTTAATTTTCGAACATGCTCATTTTTTGGACAAAGAATTGCGTGTTTAGATATATTTTTCATATTATCTATAGATATACTATTTCCAAAGGTGGCTTCAATAATAGATCCGTTACAAATCATTTCATGGGGGATTTCAATAATATCCATTCCTAAATGAAAACTGCTATCAAGTTTGCCATCTCCAAGTTTTACTAAACATTCACTATAAGCAGAATCCTCTGATCTCATATTTGTTTTAAGAGACAACTTTCTAAAACATCCCCAATCATCACAGTACTTTGAACTTGAGTGTACTATGGCCGATCGCATGGCATGTGGTACACTACTGCGGCATTGTCGAAAATCCCCTCTGAGAAGGAGAATTTCCAAAACAAATGCAACATTCAAATTCATAATTTCTCTTAGTAATCTATCTATAGCGATTATAGCATGACTGGATGCCATGGTGCATTCACCAATAATAAGTTGGGCCTTTTTAATGGTTTTAGAAGCTTCATTCTTTATATCAAGTCTAGAAATTAAAGTTTCATTGAATGGAATGGGTAATTTATATGTGGAATGAAAGGTTCTTCCACCAAGAAGTACATTTGCAGCAATTCCTGTAGATGTTGTGGGCAAAACAGTAACACCACAACCTCTAATATAATGTGTTAAAACTTTATACAGATATGTTTTTTCACTACCACCTGGACCATCCAAGAAAAAGCATTTGGGGTGTACAGTTTGCTCTTTGATGGCTGAAGTTATAGTCTGAAAGGCTGCCAACTGTTCATCATTCAGAAAATTTGTCAAAACCTCTGCCTGTTGTTGCTCATACAATTTATCACATGTATTTGCATTCATTAATAAAGGATAGTCCGGAAGTTTGAAATGTGAACATTTCATTCCATGCAATGTGAATACCTCCTGAATTTCGTTAAGGGCATGCATTTCACAGTTCACACAGGCACCTTCTCTTCAGTGTAATTTCCAACAGAAATCTTCAATAAAATGAGATTTATTCTCATCCTATAATTTGTCTGAGCAGAAGGACATCCAAACACACATATGCATGCAAAAAGTTGCCGTAGTTGTTTGGGCATATTAAGGATGATTGCATAGTCAGTCGTATCTTTCCAGATACTGTTGTCAAGTAATAATCCTCGGTGTTTAGCAGCTTCATGACCACACACAGCCTTTGGGCTTAATGCCAACCTGCGACCTCCCTTGCAGTCCTGCCCGGTGCAGGATGTTTGATCCCCCGCCTATTGGCGCAGATGTTCTAAACTCCACAGATGATTGGCTTGAAGAAATGGGCTCATATTTACCAAACACTGCGGGCAAAAAGGCTAGCAGAGAATTGAGAAACCAGTATTCTGATCCTCCCTCTTGCCAGGCCTTAATATGTGAACGTGTTATTTCTACCTCTGAATGGACAGTACTCGCCTCAACTGGGCTGTACAGGAACTTGGACGTCTTTTTTTTTTCCTATTTCAGTTGTCATGCAATATGATATTAGTTTCAGGAGTACAACAATACTGATTGGGCATTTATGTAACTTACCTAGTGATCACACAATTAAATCTAGTACCCATCTGACACCATACTTACCTATTATAATGTTATTGACTTTCCTGTATGCTCTACTTTACTTCCTCTTGACTGTTTTTATAAGTGGCAATTTTTTAAATATATATTTTTATAGATTTCAGAGAGGAAGGGGGAGGGAGAGAGAGACAAAAACATCAATGATGAGAATCATTGATTGGCTGTCTCCTGCACACCCACTACTGGGGATCACCCGCAATCCAGGCTTGTGCCCTGACTGGGCATCGAAGCTGGGACTCTGAGTCCAAAAGTGGATGCTCTATCCACTGAGCCAAACCACATAGGGCTATAACTGGCAATTTGTACTTAATTTCTTCACCTTTTCCCTGAACCCCCTTCCATCTGGCAACCGACCATTTGTTCTCTATGTGATTTTGTTTCCGTTTTGCTTGTTCATTCGTTTTGTAAATCCCC
>NW_005875347.1:0-5925 GCF_000147115.1 Myotis lucifugus | reverse complement strand
TCATGATTGATAATATTTTTCTCAGAAATTTGAATATTTGCGGAAGCGTGCCCTTTATAGATGTATTTAAATAGATATTTGACACTTTTAATTGATGTACACACTTCAACATTTATATGACAGTTATATTGGAGGCACAAATACAGGTTATAAGAGACAATCCAAGTATTATCGACGATATTACTTCCAATCAAAATGGTACTACCAGATCTTCGTTTGTATTTGGGATATCCATCAATATTTCCAATGGTCACATTTTGAAATTCTTTTGGATATCCTTTGAACATTTTCCATACATGGACTATTTGGATTTTGTATTCCACGTGGTCCATGTACCATATTTGATTTTACAATTTGAAAAAGTCGAGGACACTGGTCCTCATCTGGAATTTCTGCCTTAACTATACGGTCAATGTCATCTTCTGAATGTAATTTGGACTCACTATCTAATATCAATAATATGTGAGCATGAGGCAGTCCACATTTCTGAAATTCAATTAGCTATTACTTTGCCAAATAAATGGAATTTACATATATCATTTAAAAGAGCGCTCAGCTTAATATTAAAAACTCTGGCTACCAAGTTAGGTCCGTTTTCAACTTTTTGCCAGCATTGTAAACTGTTTGTGATATCTGCCCATTTGGGGTTGCATGTCATGGTTATAAATAAATTGGGCTTGCCATACTTCGTTACAATTGCCATAGCATCCTGATTTCGCTGCTGCATATTTCTGGGACTACCCTCAAAAGATGATGGAAGTATTATCATTTTACCAATCGGCACATTGTCATTTTCAGATCTAGATTTGAGATAATCCATCAAACCACTATATTTTTCAACTCTCAACTTAGATTGGTTTGCTTTGATGAAATTTATCCGATTGGCCTCCATTTTTGAATACGAATCCACAATAAACTGTTGAGTTAATTTTCCTGCGTTTAAAATAGGATTGAATGTGTCCCTCACAGAGAGATGAAATCATAATACTGCCTTTGTTTGACTCGTGTCCTTACATTTCGCCTAGTATTATTGTCGACTACACTGTTGTCTCTAAGTATTAATGCAATATCTGTTCCCCAGCCTTTTTCACCATGAGGAAAAAGAAGAGAATATGTCATTGCATCTAATGTAGGAAACAGGATACTGATTTGTTTCATTTTAGTGGCACTTGGATTATTGGGATCTGGTTTACAATGACTGAGCAAGTCCCTTTCAAAAGGAGGTTCTCCATCTTTGTTTCTGAATATGACAGCAACCTCGGTTACACGAGGAGAATTATATCTACCTAGGTCACTGTTACGATCGTATTTAATTGCCATTGTTACTGCTGTGGGAGCAATACCTTTTGCCGCTGCTTCAGATTGGGCTTCCTCTTCTACCTCATGTAGCATCTTGTAAAGATTTTGTTAATTCATTTGTTTCATGCATGAGGTTGTTGATGTTGATCATGAGTCTTTCTAAGCAGCCCTGATTTTCTGGCATTGCTAATCTTTTACTTGTAGCTTCGGCTGTATCCAAAATATAGAGTTGAGCAAACTTCCGAGAAACACCATCCAAAGGATGTAAAGTTCCAGTACGGTGATAAACTTGTCCATGTATTCTAAAATAGTATGGCCCATACCGTGATAGCGACGCAATATTTGCACCCATGGAAGCAAACGCAAAAGACCTATTTATGGATCGAATATTTTTCATGAAATTTTTATGGTCAGAATCGTTTGTCATTAATCTTTTTAAATATGCCGGGTAATCTGGAAAATGTATATCATTTGGACAGACTTTCCCTTTGCTACAACATCAAGTAAATTTCCCATCGGATGGTTTTTTACCCCACCTGGGTATGCAAATTTAACTGCCATCTTTGTTGGGTTAATCTGCATAGTAACTCTGGCTGGTGGGTATAGTGAAGGTACGGTCAATTAGCATCTTTCTCTTTTATTAGTGTAGATAAATGACTTAGTATTTGCACGTAACCTATGCACATCCTACCATATACTTTAAATCATGTCTAGATTACTTATGATTAATATAATGTAAATGTTATATAAATAATTGCTATACTATATTGTTTCGGGAATAATAATAAGAAAAAAGTCTCCATTACAAACTTTTGAACAATAATAGATACAGAGGCAGAGCTGCCTCAAACTGACTGTCAAACTGCAGCAGGAAGGCCAGGGAGGGTTGGGGGGCAGGAGGTAGGGGGGTAAGAGATCAACCGAAGGACTTGTATGCATGCATATAAGCATAACCAATGGACATAAGACACTGGGGGGTAAGGGAGGCCAGGGGAGTGTCAAGGGCGGGGGGAAAAAAAGGACACATATGTAATACCCTTTGTAATACTTTAAGCAATAAAAAAAGAAAAAAGTCTCTACATGTTCAGCAACTGTCATAGGTCTAACTACATAGTACATGTCAGCAACAAGGTAGCTCTTTCCCCCGAATATTTTTGATCTGGAGTTGGTTGAACCCATGGGTGCAGGACCCACAGACAAGGACCAACTGTAGTTTTGGACAATGTGAAAATCTGTATCATATTGAGAGACTACTGGATGATGTGTGTGGAATTAGTATAAGCATATTAAAAACTGAACAAGCTTTTAAAAAGCAATTATTAACTCTAGAAAAATAACATTATTCCATGAAAAAACAATCATAGTATAATGCCTTAGCATAGACTAAAAACAGCTAATTAAATCAGGAGTGGCAGGGAAAAGGGATGGTAAGAAAGCTACATCTTATCCATCACAAGAGGAAGGTACCAATCACTAAAATCCACAAACCAAGAAACAAGAGCACATAGGTTATAATTTCAAAATGTGCTATGAGAAAAGTACATTTTTTAAGAAAGACAAAAGAATTAAAAGCACCAGCCCATCGTGCCAAATTTGATAAATTTGACTTTTTTTAAAATAATGTTTTCATTTATTTCAGAGAGAGGAATGGAGAGGGAGAGAGAGAAACATTGATGAGAAAGAAACATTGATCAGCTATATTCTGCATGCCCCTACTGGGGTTCAACCCACAAACCAGGCACGTGCCCTGACCGGGAATCAAACCAGTAACCTCCTGGTACATGGGACAATGCTCAACCAACTGAGCCCAACCTGGCAGGGCAATAAATTTCTATGTTGCTCCCTAAAGGAGAACCACTGCCATTCAAATTCTCCTTTGCCTGTAGCCTAATTTTCCTTAGAACCCGGGGTTGTGTTTAACAATTTAATAGAGGGAAGTGAGCATTACTCAGAAAGGTAAACTGAGAAAACTACTTTGCCCAATTCCAAACCATGAAAATCTCTGCAGAGGCAAATAAACCTCTGACTAGTTGTAATCAAGGTCTCCCAAGAGCCCTCTTGGGGCAACTGTTCATACTTACAGTGCCAATAGGAATCTCAAATATCCCAATCTTGCCATCCTCCAACAACTGGTACAGCACTGTCATGAAGTCTTTCTGGATGGAATAGGGTGTGAAGGGAAAAGAGAAATGGATGCCACCGATCTCCTGGTATTTATCAGCCCCCTGATCCTAAGGGGAGAAAAATATCTGGTAGTTCGCTGATGAGCCAGGAAGAACCCGGCTTGAAATCTAGAACAGTTCTTAAGAGCAGTCTCAATACTGATTACGGATTTTCTCCTTAGGCTCTACATTATTTGGCAAGAAGAGATCATGTTCCCTCCATCATGTGCATATCCCCATGAAGCCACACCAAATCATGCAATCCACCCAGTGACATTTATCACAAAGGGCTCTAGAAGAATGCAGAATGCAAAAGCCCTTATACAGAAACTCCCTGCATTTCACCTGAGGTACTTATGCTGCCTGGATAGCCTTCTAATGCCTCCTCGAGAGGCTTGGAGATTTCCTCTCAAAGACCTGTGCCCTGGGATCAAAGATGTTGCCTGTATTCACTTCTGCAGCAGTCTTCCCTCACTTCTGCACAGGGCGGTATGTGCATGACAAATGCTGCTTTATCCTGATGGGAGACCTGTAAATAGAATCATGACACACAGGCAAAGAATTACAAGTACAATTACACTTTTTCTGACATGGCACAGGTTAATGTACATAACCTTATTTTACAGACACCCCCTACAGTGGTCAATCACCCTCCCTCCAAATACGTGTGCATGCACACACGCAGGCCGCTCTACAGAAAGTCACTCTTTGCTGTCATTACCCTGCATTTAGTTTCTTCATAGTTCTTAGCACTCAACTCAATTCATTGAGTCCTCCCCACTACAGTATAAGCTGCATAAAAGAAAGAACTTTGTCTGTCTTGTTCTTCCCTGCCCCTAGCACTCAGCATGCCAGGTGCTGTGACAAGTAGCGGGGATTCAATAAAAATTTGATGAATATACAGCAAGCTTCACATGGGGGCTGTAGGTGGAGGTTTCTGTTATAGAAACCTCTTCAGAGGTGTCAGTGGAGGATGTCCCATAACTGAAATATCTAGTGCAAGGCCAGTTCTTTAGTCGTTACAAACTGTTTTCATATAACCTCACAACAACCATGTGGTCAGTATTATTACTAGCTCTATTTTATAGATGAAGAAACTGACAGAAAGATTAAATGACTTGCCCACTTGGTGTGGCTCAGTGGTTGGGTATTGATCTATGACACTAGGAGTCACGATTCAAATCACGATCAGGGCACATGTCTGGGTTGCAGGTTCCATCCACAGTAGGAGGTGTGCAGAAGGCAGCGATCAATGATTTTCTCTCCCTTTCCCTTCCTCTCTGAAATCAATAAAAAATTTGTTTTTAAAACAAAAGGTTAAGTGACATGCCGATAGTCACATAGCAATTGCCCGAATCCAAGATTTGAATGCACATCTGCCAGACCTTCAAGCTCCTAAGCTTTGTATTTCCTCATTCTTCTCTCACCAGGGTAAGGTGAAAATAGACTTGTTTACCAAACTTAGGAATGACAACAGGAAACAATACAGAAAAAAAGTAATTATTGCCCTAGCTGGTTTGGCTCAGTGGATAGAGCGCCAGCGTGTGGACCAAAGGGTCCCAGATTTGATTCCAGTCAAGGACACATACCTCAGTTGCAGGCTCTTCCCCGGCCCAGGCCCTGGTTGGGGCATGTGCAGGAGGCAACCCATCGATATGTTTCTCTGACATCGATATTTCTCTGTCTTTCCCTCTCTCTTCCACTTTCTCTAAAAATCAATGGAAAAATATCCTCGGGGGAGGATTAAAAGAAAAGAAAAAGTAATTATTATTTCACTCCCCATGGATGGTAATTATGGATCTCATTATTCCAGAAACAGCACAAGCTAAGTCAGAAGTTAAAGAAGGGTTTAGATAAATCCACAAATAGTAGATACACTATGTGTGCTTTAAGAATGCTTGGTGTAGCTTTTTCTGACCTCTTCAGATTGGCTGCCTGAAGGACAACCATGACCTTCCACACAAGTTCTCCCTAGAATTCCCCACCAGTGCTAAGGCACAAACCTCATGCTCATTAAATGAGGTAATAAGACCTTATGTGAAATTGTAAGTTTTGAAAGTGTTCATTTTCTTCAGTCTTCAATTATCACTTGTTATTTACTTGGGTATAAACTATTGCTACAGACTGAACTGTGTCCCACCCTCCCTCAAATTCATGTGTTAAAGCCCTAACCCCTAACATGAGACTCTTTTATTTGGAGTGAGGGCTTTTAGGAGGCAATTAACATAAAATGAAAAGGGTAATTAAGATTAAATTAAGGTATAACAGTGGGTCCTAATCCTTATTAAGATTGGTGGCCTTCTAGGAGTAAGAGAGAGCTCTCTCCTTACCAGCCATGTGAGGACAAGTACTAGTAAAAAGGGACCGACCTTCTGCAGACAGGAAAGGTCCTGGACAGGGAACAGACTAGGCTGACTTAATCTTCGACTTCCCATTCTAGACTGTAAGAAAAGAAAGAAAAAGA
>NW_005875346.1:0-12435 GCF_000147115.1 Myotis lucifugus | reverse complement strand
ACTCTAGGACCTTATTCTGAATTCTTTTTCCGTCATGTTGCATATCTCTGTCTCACTTAGCTGCTTTTCTGGCGAGTCCTCCTTTTCTTTCCTTTGGGGGTTTCTTTGTCTACCCATGTTTGATCTCACTGACATTACTAGTTGTTGAATCGTTCAGTGGCTGGACCCTGGGTGGCAGTGGCTGCTCCCTGGGTGGCAGTGGCTCCTCGGTCTGTGGTTGCTCCTTGGGCGGTTGTGGTAGCAGCGGCTCCTCTGTTGATAGCAGGGCCTCTGATGGGTGCTGTTCACAGTTGTGGTGGCTCTTCTGGCTGGTGGAGGGAGGCTTCAGACGCAGCAACTGTTCCCCAGGCAGAGCGTGTGGTGATCAGGAGGCCGCTGTTGCTTGAATCTTCGAGGCAAGTCCAACCTTTCCGTGGAGGGGTGCAGGTCTCCCCTTGGCTCTTGCAGTCGCGCTGTTTGCGAATCGCTGCCTCCGGGTCAGTAGCCGCCGGGCTAGTAGCCGATCTCTGGATGCCGGTAAACGCTGCCTGAGATGGCGCGGTCCCGCCGCTGCGCTGGCGCCCAGAGGGAGGTTTCAGCCTCAATCTCCAACCATCCGCGTTTTTTAGGAGATTTCTGTCTTTCCTGGCTGCAGACTGTCTCTCAGCTGAACCTCCCCAGCTTGATCGGGCTGATTGTTACCCGTTTCAGCTGCTCGCCCCCATCTGGTCCGGGACAAAGCACCAACACGTCCGTCTAAGCCTCCGCCATTTTTCAAGAGATGATGAAGATATGCTGATGGATTCTGGAACCTGACCCGTCTCCAGGTGTTTCTGTCCTTGATGTGCCGCCTCCTCAGCCGGACCGCAGTTGGGAATTCCAGGAGGATGAGAGCTCTCCACCTCAGTTTTATCCCCAACTTATCTTTTCTTAATGCTGACTTGTGAGGTGGTCTCTTTCCTCAGGGAGTTATTAGGCTTCAGGGAATAAGCAAATTAATCCATGCTAACATTGCAATGTCCCTGCACAGAGATGACATAGTCACAGTTGAATTAATTTATTTAGTAATATTTAGTAAACACACATTAAGTACCCAGCACTATGCTTAACAAAGGAAAAACCGAAAGAACATAAAATACAAAACCAGCCAAGTAGGGCATTATAAAGTCACAGCAGTATTTTTGCAGCACATTATTTTATTGCTTAAAGTGTCTTGCAGATAGGAAGAGCTATTTGGATGCAAAGAAAGGAAGCTCTAAGCTCACAGGGCAGTTGGGAACAGTGGTGGGGAAGATGGTGAGAAAAATTTGTTCACTGTGGATTCTTGTTACTTGCGATAGTTTTCTATGAAATTGCTGCAAACACAAGTTAGTGAGCATAGAATTATTACTTCTACAGGAAAAATAAGATTAGGTTCCTCTGAGCTTCTGGTCAAAACGTAATCCATTTGACGTGTATTTCCCTTTTAAAACACCTTATATAATATATATTTTTGTCCGTTAACATTGAACTCACAGTGTACAGCACTAAAACTCATGCCTGAAGGAAGCTTACATAACAAACACATTTTCTCCATAAGGAGCATCACAGCTTTTGGTGCTTAGGAACACTAGTCAGCATTTCAGCACTACGTTTGGGGGCCATTTTGACCAGCAAAATCAGCAACAAAAACAAAACAAAGCAGCCACATGCAGGAATGTGGCAATAAACAGCCTGGGGAAAGGGCACTTGTTTACAGTGTAAGAGCTGAAACAAGAGGGCAGAGCATTCCCTTGTTTAGCCTCAGCTAAGAACGTGTGCATTGGGTGGGTGACTCAAATATTTTGCTGCTCTGCACATGTGCATGAATTACCATGAAAGCGCTGTGAGCATTAATCTTGGGGTTATAAATACAGTTTAGCAAGCAGGAAAATTTGAAAATATGGAACCCATGAATAATGACATTGATTATGTATATCTATCTACTAGTATCTATCTATCTATCTATCTATCTATCTATCTATCTATCTACCTACCTGTCTATCTAGAGAGCAGAAGGTCTTTACCAAAAATGACCTGGGAGTGGGAAAGAGCTCGGTCATTTGGGAGATTTGTGCAGAAATGGATCATGTCGCTGTAGATCAGTGATTTTCAAAGTGTGGTAACTAAACCAGCAGCAGCAGCACAACCAGGAGGCCGGTGAGAAATGCAAATTCTTGGGCCCCACCCCAGACCTGCTAAATCTAAATCTCTGGGAAAGGGACTCAACAAGCCATCCAGGTGACTGCAATATAGAGATACACTGCTGTCACTGGTTCCAATCACATAGTGATGATTGGAAATAAGCATAGGTAGGTAGGGAATAATATAATTTGTCAGTGTCCTAATGGCCAAGTCAATAAAATTGATCTTCATCCAAAATTAAGAAGGCAATATTTTTTGGCTTTACAGGAGGAAAACAAGTTTGTAAAATTGATAAGTAAGGTTTAAAGGCCTAGAGCAGGATCTCTCAACCTTGGCACTATTGGCATCTTAGGATGGAAATTCTTGTGTTAGAGGTTTAATGTGCATTGTGGAATATTTACCAGTATCCCAGGACTTCACCCACTAGATGCCAGTCACACCTTTCCTTCATTGTGACAATGAAAAATGTCTTCAGATATTACCAAATATACCCTGGTAGGTGAAATTGACCCTGGCTGACAACTACTGACTAGAGCAGTGTTATTTTATTAGTGATGTTTATTAGTTTATTCAGCTTACTTCAGTTAGTATTTATTAACCACCAATTAGGTCTCAGTCTGGGCTTGAGTTAGAGAGGCAGCAATGAACAAGGTACAGTTTATGTTGACTTTTTCCCTGAGGTTTTACATTTAGAAACCAATTAACCCAGCTTTAAAAGGTGGGAACGAGTGTTCTTATTCTGATTTTATATAGATTTAAGCCATCGGCTGATAGATTTACTTGTTGACATTATGGATGTGAGAAGCATCCAATTTTGAAACCAGGGAGCTCCACGAATGTTAGACTGGACCTCTGTTACTGATACACTTTGGCTTTTGTGTGGTTCGTTTGTCACCTCAAGCTTCAATGCATGCTTGTCATCACCGAACACAAAGCAATGGGTGAATAGAAGTGGAGGTAATCAGGCAGACACTGGCAAACCATTCCTTTACCTCTGGCTCTGATGCTTTGTTTAAATGACAAGGGGCAGGTGATACACATTCTGAAGCACTTCAGTTCGTGCATTCAGTTTCATGCAAGCGGCAGGCGAGTCATTTCATATACTCTGAGAGAATGCAGTGATCGAAGAAAACTTTAATTATGCCACAACTTTATTTTACAGAATATGGAGGACCCTAGCTGTCACTGCTAGCTTGTCATTTCTCTGCTGTGAAATCGAAATCTAAAAAAAATACGTATGTATGTACAGGGTGGGGCAAAAGTAGGTTTACAGTTGTTCATATGGAAAATAATGCAATAATTAAATAACAATACAACAATAAACTGTTTTGTGTGCTCACAACTATAAACCTACTTCTGCCACACCCTGTACATGCATCCATATATACACATGTATAAATGTATATATATCAAAGGAAGCTTAGTGAGAGCTCCATATATAGAGCATATCCTATATAATAAAATGCTAATATGAAAATCGACCAAACGGCAGAACAACTGGTCGCTATGATGCGCACTGACCACCAGGGGGCAGATGCTCAATGCTGGAGCTGCCCCCTGGTGGTCAGTGCGCTCCTACAGGGGGAGCACCACTCAGCCAGAAGCCGGGATCATGGCTGGCGAGCACAGTGGTGGTGGGGGGAGCCTCTCCCACATCCGCGGCAGTCAGACATCCCCCGAGGGCTCTTGGACTGCAAGAGGGCGCAGGCTATGCTGAGGGACACCCCCCCTCTGCCCGAGTGCACGATTTTCGTGCACTGGGCCTCTAGTACTAGTATAAGAAACAGTGGTTGAGAGGAAATTTTGACGTTGGACTCTCAAGAGAATTACTCTATGTTTACCCCCTGTATATAAAATGCATTGTCCAAACTAGGCATACTTTTAGAGTGAACTACAATAGTATCAGTTCTTGGCCTTTTGGCTAAGATCAAGTATAGAATGAATTACTAGTATAGTAGAATAACCAGGGAATGTAAAGACTGACCTGGACTGATGATCACATTAGCTATAGAAATTAAAATTTACAGTGTTAGGAGGTAGTGATGCAATCAGTCTGGCCAGAAGCCAGGGGATATTTATGTTTAAAAATATACAAGAGTGGTTATCATCGTGCATTGTTGAGACGGACACTGGCTGCATGGGTACAGAGCAATATTAGAGGGAGGAAGCATCCCAGCAGGTCAATAATGGCCTCAAGGGATTGTGAGAGGGCTGTCAGCAGCTAAGGAACTCTTATATTTTCTTTCACAGCTTCTCAAAGTACCTCGTCCATCTCCCTGACATGCCCAGTTTCACTGATGGACTTCTCTACAGCCGACCTGTAAAAATGTGCAACAGAACTTTTTACACCTCCTAGCTGGCTACAAGAAAGCATATTCGGGTGTCAGGCCTTTTCCACTGGTTGAGCCTTTTCTCACTTGACCAGATATTTGGCACCATGATGTTATGTCCTATAGCAGTTGTCTCTTCTGGACTCTATTCTTACAATTTCAGGGATGTTATTTTTAAATGGTCAACTACAGTTAAATGATTCAGTCTTGGCCATTTAGTAACAGCAGTGGCTTACAGTTAGAAATCAAGAGAAGGAGGATTTAACAAGTGAGAGAAAGAATCAAATCACTGTCAGCAATTATGTATCACAAAGCAAATACTACCCTCACACACAAACCCTTGTCCATCTCAATAATTTTTGTGATTAGTACAGACTATCGAATGTATCTGATAAAAAGGCACACAATTTAATTAAGTGACATCAAATTATCAATATAATCATATATAGTCTTGTAGAGCACCGTTTATTCTTGGTGAAGGTGATCCAGAGTAACTTTGTGCAATATCTGCATGTGTCTTTAATTCTACTTGAATACTTCTCAATTCCTTACACATGTCAGCTTTTTTAGGTTGCATCATATTCTATTTATTCTTTTCATTTATTCAAATAACATATATTGACTGCTGATGACATGATAGCAATAAAATTACAATAGTGACAAGTTTGCCAAGTTCACTGTTCTCATGAATTTTCATTAGCACCTCTTAGAAGACAGATGTTTAACATATATAAACAAGATAAATTCAGAGAATGGTTAAGTTATATGAAGACAATCCAATGGGAAAAAAGTATTTATATTATGTTCCCGGGGAATAGCTAATATTGATCATTTGTGTTTATTTAATAATTTCACTGTATGAGTCCATAACTAAGAATGTTACTCCTATAAAACCATCTCATATATACACTGTCTAATGTTAGTGTAATTAATATTCCTATTTTACTAATGGGAAGACTAAAAGCCAGAAAAATACTGGTACAATAAATTGCTTCAAATCATTCAGGTAATAAGGGAAGGGAAGAGTTAGAGCCAAGCTAGCTGATGGTCCAGGCTTCTCATGCAAGTTCATGGATAGAGATGAAGACAACACACCCAAGAGATAGGTGTGTGATATGTACTAGAAGTACAGCAGTGGATGGGGGTGGGAACATAAGAGAGAAGGATCAGAAAGCCTTCTTTGAGACTGTCAGTGAGCCAAGTGTCTGGTTAAATAGAGTTTAGCCAAAAGAAGTAAAAATAAAGGGGCATGAAGACAGAGGGAGTAGCAAAGACATGCCCATCAGATCCAGTGCAAGAGGAGTGCAAATACAAGGAGCTGCGAATGGTGGGGGAGGCTGGGGAGTAATGAAAGTAGAGCTAGGCAGAGGTCAAGCTGTGGAGGGCCTTGTATATCACACTGGAGAGTTTGATTTTATTCTGTAGCTAACAGGGAGCCACTGAAGTGTTTCAAGCAGGTATATGACCTTAGACGATTTGCCCTTTTAGAAAGATCAGCCTGTTGCCAGTGCTGAAAATGGATTGGAGAGAGTCAGACAGGCAGCCAGGAAAACAATTGGGAAAGTTTATCTGCGGGTCAGTCGAGAGTTGATGATTTATGTCAGCCAGTAGCTGTGGGATGGACATTATCTCTAGCAATGGTATTAGGGGGTGAAATTAATATGACTTGGTTACTGTGAACGGAGAGAAAGCTTGGGAGAGAAGTGAAAGCAAATCCCCCAGTTTCTGGCTTGAGGTACAGGGTTGAATGGCAATTCTGTTTGAGGAACAACGGAATTGGGAGAAGGAGATCAGGCAAATTACTAACTGCTAGTTTTCAGTTTCCTCACCCGCACAATGAGGAGAAAAAGAGCATTTACCTCACCGACTGTGGTGAGGACCAATGAACTGCAAAATATCTAAGTCTTTTCGGACAATTCTGGACACATGCCAGAAAACCATTACCTATTTCAATGCCATGAGCAACAAACAGATCACACATAATTTTGTTGCTCGCTTTCTTTCTTTCTTTCACAACAGTTAAGTGGAACACATAGTCATGATTAAGTTATCGCTCCAAATACACGGAGGTTGGCAATATGAATGCAAATAGAGAAATCTGAAATTGGTAACAGGAAATAAATATTGTTGTTCTCCTTGGGACATTGCATGATATGGGACTTTTTTAGTCTCTGTAATAGATTAGGGCATTATTTTCTTCTGTTTACTCTGTCTGTGGGTACAACTGAGGACAGAGAAATCCCAAACTTCCCTGTTTTACATTCACTGCCGTTAGCTCTGAGCTTCTCACAGAGAATCATATGACATGAACTGCCTCAATACTGTGTAGCTTGAACAGACTTGAAAAGACTTATCAAGGAATATCTTCAGGATAAATCCTCTAAGCCGAGAGCATATTACATAGAACTGTCCCAGATTGGGGCTGGGCCCCTCAGACAGAGCAGACGTTGAGCCCACATTTGTTTCCATTTGGCTAGGTGCCTGTCTCCTGATGATATCAGTTACATCTGATAGGAAGAGAAAAGTTGGAAAATGAATAAAAATATAGATTGCCCATAAATTAATTTTCCTTCTTTCCCTCTTGGACAGGAAGCATGCATCATAGATATCAACAATATAAACTGCACTTTTTTTTTCTTTCCACAGTCAGTAGTCTTTGAAATAATGTATTGATTGAATATAGGATTACAGTAAAGCATTTGTCTTATATCTTTTATATGAATACAAAGAGAATAAGGTAACTGCATTACCTCAATCATAATTCTGATAAACAGAGAAAAAGAATTACTATTCCCCCAAACTATCTGCAGTCCAAGATTCCTCTAAAAACAAATACACCGTTTCAGTTGAACAGTTTATTATTGTAAATAAAGTGATTGATTAATTTGATGTGTCTGAAAACAAAGAGAAGTCATTTTGATAGCCTTACAGTGAGGTTAATAAGCACAAAATGTGTGTTTTCATATTAAAGCGCTGGGAAGCTTAGAATCAAATAATTCAAATGTTAACATATGCAAATACTCATCTGTGGCTTAAAAGTAACATTTACAGATGAAGATTCCTGACCCATGTCAGGGAGAGATTCAATTGTTTTTGTCCCTGAAGAATATAAGCAACTAGCATCTTTAAAAGTTCTCCAAAACTTTTCTGTTTGGCTGATCTTTATTATTTGGCAACCATCAACCTACTCCCCTTAATGGTAGATGTGCAGATATTCAAGTTCTATCAACTCAGTGCTACAGAAAAGTTCAGTTAAATATATGATATCTCATTCTTGGGAGTGGGGTAGAGATCTTAAGGGTGTGCATTAGTTAGAATATAGTTAACTGATATAACAGGTAGACCCCAAATACATAATGCCTCAAACTCAATAGAGTTCATTTCTTGCACCATAACAGTTCCTGATCAGCAGGTAGCTTTCTTCCACAACAGTGGTTCACAAAAATTTTATCTTAAGATGTATTTACATGCTTAAATATTAATAAGCTTTTGTTTCCACAGGCTATTTTATATCTATTAATATTTACAGAGGAAATTATAAATATGCATTAATTTTTAAGTAATAAACCCACTCATTGCATGTTACCATAAATAATACATTTTTATGAAACATAAAAATTTCCCAGACAAAAATTTGGAGAGAATATTAACATTGTTTTATATTTTTGTGACTCTGTCATGTTTGGCTTAATGGACAACATAAGGACTCCATACCTGCTTCCTTATTTAATCTCCTGTGACATGTTGTTTTGGTTGCAATATACTTAAAAATATATAGTCTCACGATGAAATGTACTAAACAAGGGAAAGAGCAACTTTATTGTCCTTTCAGATATTTATAAGCATTTCAAATAATAGTGGATAGTCTTCTTTGATACTATACCCAAACTCAATAAGTGGTTGTTTTTTAAAGGTTAGTTGTGATGTGGAATCTGGACCATATAAAAGGAACTTTCATACCTTTTATATTAAAATCCATTTGTATGCCTTGCACTTGGAATGGATTTTTTTTTTTACCCTGAATGATTTGTAACATGGGTGAGTCATTTGCAAATTATTGGTTAGATGAATTATGCAGATCTCCCAAATATTAACTAATTTCATTATACAATATCAAAAAGTCACATTTACTAATATCACTGATTTTTTTTCACTGTTGTTATAAAAATAGTTTCAGACCTTGTGAAACAGTCTCTGGGAATCTCAGGAGTCCCAATGATACTTAAGGCACCTCTGCTCCATACAGTGACTCTGAAACCCTGGCTCCTTCCCGCTTGTGGTCCCACTAACCTCCTTAAGACCTCCTCACTTTGTCCACATCCAGCCAGTAGAAGGGGAAAGAGGCTAAATATCACACTTAAAATTCATTTCCGTGAGATGACACACATATTTCTGTTTGTATTCCATTACTGTAAACTATTTAGATGCTCACATCTAGCTGCAAGAGAGGGGAGCAGGAACATAGCCCCTGCGGTGTATCTTTCAACCGCAGCTGCTTGACAAGCCCATATTACTTCTTAAGGAAGTTCTAAGCATGGGTGAAAATAGAGAAGTCAGGTCCTCACAAATGGAATGCAGCATAATTCCCTGCATCACTGAATCACCAGGACCCAAGTAGCTACAGTAGCTGCACCTC
Organism: Myotis lucifugus; assembly: GCF_000147115.1. Classification (NCBI taxonomy): domain Eukaryota; kingdom Metazoa; phylum Chordata; class Mammalia; order Chiroptera; family Vespertilionidae; genus Myotis; species Myotis lucifugus. The sequence continues at coordinate 3,327 of NW_005875346.1, read as the reverse complement.
GTTTCTGATCATCTTTGCATTAATCACCCAACAATGGAACAGGCTTCTCAGGGTCTCTTTCTTGTGACTTTATTAGGTGAGTAGTAAGTGCAGGTAGTTAAAATGTGTAAAAATAGTTTCAAAAGACATATAAATTAACAAGTAAAACTCTCCCTCCATTTCAGTACCTGATCCCCTGCTCTTCCACTTGGTAAACGCATTGAATATTCTGGCATTTTATTCCAGAATTTTTATTTATTTCCTTAAGTTAAAAAAGAACACTAACAGAGACTCTGGTATGAGACAGTGAACTTTTACAGGATAAATGGGCTACAATAATATTTCGCAAAGATAAGCCAAGTTGCTTTCATAATGTCTTTCCTGATGTGCAACTGACATTGTGGCTCTGACATTGGACGTCTTGATGAAATTTTCAAGCAGATATAGGACATATTCTCTTCTGTTAGAGGTATTTTCTCATTATAGAAAGAAAATCAAGTGTAGTTACCTATTCTGCAATCAGAGAATTATTTCTATACTCCTAGACTTTCTCCAAGCCTGCTTATCTTGCCTTTTTCCTAGATAGAACTGTTGTGCCGGTATCTTTACCATACATAAAACCTGTATCAGTTAGGGCCCAATCAGAAACATAGAAAGCACTTTAGAAAGTGGAAACTGAATTAATAAGGCAGGGAATTGATTACATACATGATGAAAGAACTGAGGAGGTGACCTGAGAATATTGAGAAAAAAATGAGAATAGCAGCAGCTGAGAGCTACCTTCAATCCTAGGCTGGAGACGGGGAATGGAACCAGAGCCGTTGGAGCCCAAGCCTGGAGGCCCCTGTTAGAATTGGGACCACAGCAGGTACAGTCAGCAGAACACAGAGGAGATGTAGTCATGGTGGGATCTCTGGCACACAGGGAGAGGAAAATAAATATCCGGCTTCTTCTTTCTTCTTGCCAATTTTCTACCAATCTGAACAGTACCTGTCATTGACTAAATGTAGAGAGAAGCCCTGTCACTGCCTCAATTTAGAGAGAAGCCAGATGAACACAGAACCTGAACGGGTCCGCTCTCTTGAGATTCAGCGCAGAGCACTAATATCCCAGGATCCTATTCCAAGTTCCAGAGACTGAATGGCAGGAGACTTATCAGGATAGCCCAGCATGAGTCCAGTCAGTGCCCAGTGGCCAGCAACTAATCCAGAAAATTGATACTAAAGCTTATTCACTAGTCAGTTCTCTGAATCTAATTCGTTCAATCGGTTCAGAAGAGCATGATGCTAATCCTGTAACAGTTACAGGCAAATGGCTGTGTTGGCTTACAGTATCCATGAGTCTCATAGTTCATAAATAACACTTGGCAACCATGTTGATGGCTCAGCACCTGTGCATCATTATTATTTAGAAAAATCAATGTTAAGTCTAAGCTCATGGTTCACTCCATTCATAAAGAATTTCCCCTGTTTCTCAAAACCCTGACCCCTTCTCCCTTTATCACTCAAATTGATGATTTTTGCCCCAGGTTTTACTGAAGCACAGTGAAGCAATTACAGGAGAATGCCTTTATGATCTCACTACCAAATCCACCAATTGACCTGCATCTACATTCATGGGCTCTCCATTTTCCTCTTGTATCGATGATGGATCACTGTTCAGCCCTGAATCCCATCTCTTCTCAGCTATTCAAGAACTGGGCCACTGCTCCATCAGTTTCTTCCTCTCACTAGATTTCCATATCAGCATAAACATGTGCTCCAGTATCTACATTTAACAAAACATATAAAAGTGCACAAACCTCCCTAGACTGCCTTAAGGCTCTCCTATTTCTCTGCTTCTTACAGCAACAGCCCTTGAAGAAGCTGACTTTATTCACTCTCAATTTTCTCATCTCAGCTCATTTAATAAAACTTTATTATTTCTCTACTGAAATTCCTTTCTTTTTAAAGTCAGCAATAACGTCCACTTTGCCATATTTGGTATTGTTTTCAATCCTCATTCTCATCACAATTTATCATCCCTCCATCTTATTTGTTTTGTTCTAACCTGAGTGATGGGACACTCATCTCCTTCCTACTTTCCAGCCCACTCTGCCTCGTTTCCTTCACTGGGTCCTCCTCTTCCTAATGAAGTCTTAGATCCCCAAAGCACTGTCCTTTACCATCTCCTTTCTCTCTGTGTCTGCCCTAAGAGATCTTATTTTTTGTGTGCCTTTCACTTCCATTTCTATACTGATGACTCAAATGTACGTTTCCCATTCAAAACCTCTTTTAAATGCAGGACTCATGTGTACTTCTGTTTCCTTGACAACACTGCTTGGGATGTCTAATGGGCAGCTCAGACATAATGAGGTCAAACAGAGCAACTGGTTCTGCACACATGTTCTTCCTCCTTTCCGAAATCTGTCCTGTCTGCCTGCAGCTCAATAAATGAAAACACCTAGTTCTCCTAACGGCTTAGGGCTACAAACCTGTAAGTCAACTCTGATCATTCTATTCCTACACCCTGCATCCTGTTGCCCTAACCTCACCGGATATTGAGAATTTAACTAGATATGATCTTGAATGGCATAACTTTTACTGTCTCCCCTGCTGTCTCCTCCATCTAAGCCAAAAGCATCTATAACTTGGACGTGAAAATATGCAAACTATGTTTCCTCTTACTACTCTTGCCTCCCCTATAGAATATTTTCACAACAGTCATGGCAATATTTTATAAGTAGAATTTTATAAATAGATCATATTATTCTTACCCTATTTAAGATCTCACCCGGCTAAAAATAATGGCCAAACTCCATGCATTTTTTCAGAAAGCTGAGGACAATTAGGAGTTGTTTTACATTATTTTAAGTTAATTTTAACTTGAAAATTGACCTATAATGCTCTAATATTTGAAACAATGATCTATTCTTTAGTTTTTTGGTACATTATATTAATAAGACATAGAGAAAAAACTGACCAGTAATTAGAATAATGATGATGGTATTTACCAGTGATTGAGATATATATAATTTTGACACATAAACAAAGGTTATGCTATGAAAACACACAAAAAAATCAATGTAAAGCCATCACACATGGTGATTTTTGAAAATTCATGTTAACATTTTTTTTTCATTTACCCAGATATGTAAGTATGAACTCCTAAAGAGAACATTTCAGCTTGAAGTAAACTTGAGTTTCTCTCTTATAAGGCAGTTTATCAATTAAGATAAGCAAACAAACAAAAATCATTAAAAATCCCGAGGACAGCAATGCTATCGCGTTTGAAAGACTGGCTCTGCTCTCTTTGGGAAAGGCACCTTCTCAAGCCAGTGGACAGCTTCAGGGAAAATAAACAGATCGA
>NW_005875345.1:0-12436 GCF_000147115.1 Myotis lucifugus | reverse complement strand
GTCTTCATGACGCAGATCAGCGCTGTGAGGTTCGAGATCCTGCTTGTCCGCATCCTCGTAGAGCAGCGACGCTCATTACGAGCCTGTTTCCGGTTCCGGTTCGACCCCTGGGACGCTGACGGCGGTTCGTTGTCCTGCTACACTTGGGAAAGATAAACTCTGTATGGGGCCCGTGCAACTCCTCCCGGCTCCGCAGTAATATCTCCAACCCCCGCCCTAGGTTGCAACTCGTGTCCCTCAGTGATCCAGAGCAGCCTGCCGGCTTCCGGAGGGAATGTATTATTTAGGAAGGTGTTCCAATTAGTGAAACAGCAGCCTTCTCGCCAGGACAATAATCTCGTCAAAGTTATATCATCAAATTGTTAGGGAAAAATTCTGTAGAATTTTATTCCGGCCTAAGCAGAAGTAGCACAGATGGTTCAGGGACTCGAAGGGAACTACTGAGGAATTCATGTGAGAGTAAGAAAAACAAAGATGACTCTAGGTTTTTAGCCTAAGGAAATGGAAAACAGAGTCAGCATTCACTGAGAAGAGGAAGGAGCAAATGTGTCAGTAATGACAATAAATATAAATGGGTTAAACTCACTTGTTAAAAGAACGAGGTAATGGATGTATTCATCTGACACACAATAATATACGATAGTCTTTCTTACATGAATGTATCTATATCTCTGAGAATATTTATGTAAATGGACCTCTTTCCTTTCACTGTCAAGTTTCTTGTAATTTTCTAAGAGGGTCTCTTGAGGCCAAGAGATATTTTAAAACACTTTAAAATGTGCAAAAAATATGGTGTATCCAAGGCAACAAGAGTTAAAAATTTTAGGGGGTAAATTTATCTTTCTACTAATTTTGATATGGTTTTTTTAATAAGTTTATAAAGAACTTACTGGTAGTTCATAAATTCTAAGCTAGTGAGCCCCCAGTAAATGTTTGACAAAGCTAATATCATCATCGTTATTGTTTATAGCAGCTGAAGTCTCATTATATACACTAAAATGGCAAGGATTTGCCATTATTATTGTCCTGAAACCTAGTATTAAATTCGGAATAATCATCTCCCACTGCTTTTTATACCAAGTGGAGACCCAACCACTTTAGATCTGCTTAGGCAAAGACTATAGAAAAAGAGGTTTTGAAATAATGGAATTAAAATCCTTATTTTTTTTTCTTTTTGGGGGACTCAGGACAAGATTTTTTGCTAATTATACTTCTCAGTTCATGGCCCAGTATCAGGTTCAGGACCCTTTCTTTTATCCTCCGTTCCCCTCTCTAAGTCCCCTGCCCCTCCCGGTAGACGCTTCATTTGTTTTCTGTGTCCCTTACTTACAGGTGTGCTTCTGGAGCTAGTATGGTCGTTTTCTGTGCCTCCATTTTTACTTGATAAACGTGGGGTGGTGCCACAGGAGCCACTGTTTCGTATTTTCTCGCCCCTCACTCCTCTCCATGGTAGCGTGCATATAAGCCTCACCACCTCTCCCCGCGGCTCAGCATTTGCTGCAGACACAGCCCACGCACCACCTCGTGCACCGTCCTCAGCACATCAGTGCACCCCTGGGGGCCTCCACATGCCTGCACCTTCATTCCTTTGTGCCAGGGCTTTCCACAGCCTCCAGAGACCATACCGCTGACTCGGCACACCCCACACCATACTGTGCTTCTCACGCGGTGACCTTACAGATTTCTGAGATGGCTCGGCGTAAGGGGCCAGTACAGGAATCTCACGTAACACGCTGAAGGTACACGTGTGTCGGTGCCCATGTGTCCCATAGAAAACAATGACATGCAAGTGGTGAGTGTGTGTACAACATCTGGGACTATAAAATGTCACCCTATACCCACCCCGCTAGTGCTGGCACCTCGCACAGAGCCTGACAAATGGTAGACACGGAATAAATGAGTATTTGATGAGGGGTGAGTCAATGCACAAAAGGAACTAAGGCGGAATACCCTTGAGTGGGCTCTCCAGGTTATGCAGGTGATGTAAGGACACAGACAGCCACCGGGGAAGTTTACGTGGGCAGAGAGCTCTGCATTCCCAGCTCCACCCCGGATTCCACGGACAAGATGTATAAAGAAATCAGCTTAAGGGTTTTCTCTTTTTTCCCCACTTAGGGAACACAGTGGTAAACAACCACATTTGTCAAGTACAGAGTCGTAAATATCCAGGTAGCTATTTTTTGCAGGAATGACTCAATCCAACCTTATCCTTATGATGCTTGAATAAGTCCAATAGAAGCACAGAATTCATAAAGAGGCAGAAAAGGAAGAGCCACACAAGGTATTTTATTAGTTTTTAAAAATATATTTTTAGTGATTTTAGAGAGGAAGGGATAGGGAGAGAGGGCTAGAAACATCAATGATGAGAGAGAATCATTGATTGGCTGCCTCCTGCAAGCCCCACACTGAGGATCAAGCCCGAAACCCGGGCATATGCTCTGACTGGGAATCGAACCATGACCTCTTGGTTCATAGGTCGAAGCTCAACCACTGAGCCACGCTGGCCCGACCCAAACAGTGTATTTTAAATACCGATGACTAGCACATCTTGTAATTATGCTTCTCACGGGGCCCCGGGAAGACACCCCTACACAGGAAACTATACTCTGCCCAATACTCCGAAGGCCAGTGCTTCACCCAACCTCCAATCCATCCTTCCACCCAGGAGTCACGGAGGCACGCAGGACTGCTCTGCTCCTTACAGGATGTGGGCGACGTAATGTGAGCACAGGTCACCCCATTTTATTGCACCACACTTTAATGTGCTGCGTGGATACTGTGTGTCGTACCCAACGTAAGGCAACCTTGCGTTAAGCAAGTCTCGAGGTGCCATTTTCCCCACAGGCTCAGAGGAGGGTTAGCATTTTTTAGCAGTAACGTATTTTTAATTAAGGTCGATATATTTTTAGACACAGTGCTATTGCACACTTGAGAGACTACAGGATAGTGTAAACATAACTTTATGTTCACCATTCCCGGTGGAATGGTGCGACTCAATTACAATATCCGGGCTACTGCAGGGGTCTGGGCCCCAACCCTCGGTGTCTCTCTGTACCACTAGGTTCAGCTGGGGGTCCAGGAGTCCACAAGGAATTCAGAGAGTATTTTTAATTTTAGCTCAGCCAGCAGAACTCAGTGGTTGAGCGTCGACCTATGAACCAAGAGGTCACGGTTCAAATCCCCAGTCAGGACACAGACCCAGGTTGTGGGCTTGATCCCCAGTAGGGGGCAGCCGATCGATGATTCTCTCTCATCATGGATGTTTCTATCTCTCTCCCTCTCCTTTCCTCTCTGAAATCAATAAAAATATATTTTTTTAAAAACTGCTCCCTTTCATGCTGTGTGGACTTGTGTGCTTGAGCAATGCTTTTTGCCTCCAGTTTCCAACGTTGAGGTTCTCTAACAACATTTGTTTGCATCACGTGAAGTTGGGCTGTTGTTTCTTCTGCTCTCGCTGGCATGGTGCTCAGGGGGAATCCCTAGTGTGTTTTTTTTTTATATTTTATTGAATTTTTACAGAGAGGAAGGGAGAGGGATAGAGAGTTAGAAACATCGATGAGAGAGAAATATCAATTAGCTGCCTCCTGCATATCTCCTACTGGGGATGTGCCCGCAACCCAGGTACATGCCCTTGACCGGAATCGAACCTGGGACCTTTCAGTCCGCAGGCCGACGCTCTATCCACTGAGCCAAACCAGTTTCGGCGGAATCCCTAATTTTGAAACGATTGTGTTTCTGTCGTTCCTGCTGTTTGCCTCCTGCTGGGGCCCCTCCGCTCTGGGGAAGTCAGGGCAGCAGGCGTGGGCTGTGTCACCTGGACACCAGGATCAGGGATCAACCTGAAGCCCCGGAGGTGCTGTACTATAATCATCTCCAAGATTAACATACAGCCATCCCCGCAAACCCTCCTCCGGCTCTCACCAATAATTCTAGACGTGGAGAAGCTACACAAGAAAGAAGGAGGTGGTCTTCTGAGTTCGACAGCCTACAGACCCAGTAAAAATAAAAACCATGTTGCCCGTCCAGTGTGGCTCAGTGGATAGAGTGTCAGCTCCAGCACCGAAGGGTCGAGGGTTTGATTCCTGGTCAAGAGCACATACCTGTGTTGCAGATTCGATCCCCGACCCTGGTCAGAATGAGTGAGGAAGGCAACTAACTGAACTAACTGATGTATCTCTCTCACATTGATGTTTCTCTCTCTCTCTCTCTCTCTCTCTCTCTCTCTCTCTTGCTCCCTCCCTCTCTCTCCCTCTCTCTTTCTGTCTGTCTCTCTCCCCCTCCTTCCACTCTCTCTAAAAAAATCAAAGGAAAAAATATCCTCAGGTGAGGATTAACCAAACAAACAAACAAAAAAGATGGATAAATACATAAATAAGCCCATAATAACTACCATGCACTAGGGGCCCCACTTGGTGCTGTGCATGAGTTCCATTAGGTTACAGCTATGGTGTGAGGTGCAGTTCACCTCCTTCCACAGATGAGGAAGCCGAGATCAGAAGGCATATCCCAGGTCACAGCCCTAGAAAGAGACAGAAGCAGCGCCGTCTCAGCCATGGTGACGCTGGCAGCCCCCCCCCCCCCAATCTTCACAGCGGGGTCCGCAGTATCCATGCCATTGTGTGTGCACTAGATGGAAAGTGTCCTTTGTAAAGGCCGCAGCCCCTGGAGGAGACATGGGCGCCGAGGTTGAGACCAAAAATCTATTCCAACCCCGAGTTGGTCAACTTGGCCTCAGGGTTAAGACCAAAAATCTATTCCAACCCCCCCGAGTTGGTCAACTTGGCCTATGAACCAGGCCTGGGATTTTATGTGAGTAGAGGAATGCTTTTTCTAAGACATTATCAGTGTTGGGCATCAAATCCAAGAAAACAGCAAAAGTCAGCGAGACAAGGCCTTCAAATAACAGAAGAAAGATATAAACCAAAGATTGGATGTACAGATATTAGAGAGAAAAAAAGGCTTCAAGGAAAACACAGGGAACTCCATGGAGACCGCGCATCCACCACCTCGTCCGATAGTTTTATGGGAGCCGTGATTTAATAGAAGGGAAGCACGCAGGCTGGAAAGTGTGCGCATTACGGCGTTCACGAGTCATAAAACCATCTTCATTTTAGCCGGTCACATCTTCTGTGTAAATCGCTCCATGGCCTTCCAAATGGTGAGAGGAGCAAGGACTGGATCCGGTGAAGTTCATTTAAAAGCGTCTGCGTACGTTACTTATGAATTAAATAATTCCCATTTTGCGAGGATTGAAAACCACTGGTGAGTCAGTCAAGGGAAGAAGACATTTCTAAGGAGTCGGCTTCTCGTTAACCCTTCACGTGCCAACTCGGCTGTTGAAGGGAGTTTGCTGGTTTAGCGCACTCTTTTGTCAATTTTACACGGAAAATAATAGTTTGCTGCTATGTAAGTGCTAGCCCTGTCTGCACGACACAGCCCTGTAAGAGGAAGGCAGGACTGCCCTTTCCTGGCTCTGCTTTGCAGATAGAATAACATTGTGTCATATCATCCCGTGTTATTACTTCCATAAAGTTCTCTCCAGGGTGAAAAATGAAGGTGAACGGTCCCTTTGCCGGGAGCCAGCCGCCTGCCACAGCAGACGAGCCTCTAATACACGGAACATCACTACGGCCCGGGCCATAAACTCCCTTTCCAGCAGCTTATCATTCACTGCCTGCTTCTTCTCGCTCCCATCCAGGGAGGTTCACATTATTCTCACGTGGTACACAAAACGTGGTCACACTTCATAGCTGAACAACCTCTGCCCTTGACAAATCCATTACCCAGAGCACCCGACCCTGGCTTCTCGCGGGTGGGCGTTGCTCTCGGCCCGAAAGCGCCTTCCAGCTCCCACCGTCCGCCTAACCCAGCTCTGCCTGGCTTTGCGCCTTTGTCCTCTCTATTTCACATGGGATTACTTTAGGGCAGGAAGCGTGGAGAAGAACCTCGCCCGCCTCTAAAATGTTATGGATATAAACTCTTTGCAGTTTGCCAAACTGCCCTGGGAAAATGCTTTTCTCCTCAAATCCAAAAGGAAAGTTTTAAATCCTCACTTGCCATCAACCACACGCGAGTAGGCCTGTCAAACACCTCCGACTACTGAACGTAAACACGTCATGATGTACACAGACTCCCATGTACATGCACACAGCAGCACATGCATGTGCACAGGAGTATATATGCGCACACACATGTGTGCACAGGCACACGTGCTATATACATGTACATGTGTGCGCACACATGCATGTTATAACCAGCAAGTCACCTTCTCATTTCATGAGGCAACTCAGCCCAAATTCACTTTCTGGTCACACCAACAAAGGGTTGTTTTTTCCCATGGAAAGCCAAACAGAATATGAGACAATAACTCTAGTCTCCTGCTTATATTCCAAAATATTATCCCGTGAAAGGTGACAATGAGGTTTACTCCTCCAGAGAAAGAAACCAATCTCCAAAATAATGTCCTGGAAATAGCTTTCTACTGAGATGCACTTCTTTATTTTTAAAAGGAAAAATAACACAAATAGAGGCAGCATTTGAGCAAATTGCATGGTAAGAAGCGTCCGCATTAGGCACACTTCCCTCTTTCTGTTTAGGAAGGAAAAGTCTTCCCACAGCAGTGAACACTGCGGAATATTAACAAAGGCTTTGTGCACCCTCGTGCGTTTTTTCTAAAATATTTTAGTGTCTTTTGTAAGGCTTAGTTACTACTTACATAATCAAAATAACAACCACCACAACTAAGGCTACTTTTAGAGAACAGGAAGGAGGGAAATGTCCTTGAGATGACCTTGAGCTAACTGACTCTCAAAATAACTGTTCCTGAAGTGATCCCTGAAATCACCGAATTTTTATGTTTCAGTGAAATTCAAACCTCCAACAACCTCCCCTGATGTTCACTGACCTGGGGAATGTCCATCGGTCAGTCACAGCGGACAGGGCGGACATGTACCTGTCTGTCCAGGACAGCGTCTCCGTGTTTGTGGACAGGAGACACAGTACAGGTCTGCAGCAAAGGCAGCTACCCTTCAATCTTTGCTAAAATCGTGAGAGACAGACCACTGCTCATTTCATTCCCCAGAACCAGAACGGCCCAGCTCTTTTTCTAACTGGGATGAGACTGGAACCTTGTTTTTAATAGTTTTCAGTTGATCAAATCTGGGATTTGGAGTCAGACAACCCGAGTTCAGGCACCAGCTGTCGGCTGAGTAATAAGGACCCAAGGACAGGCAGGAGCTCCTAAAAGGCAAAGGAAGCCCGGCCCGTGTGGCTCAGTGTTTGAGCATGGACCTATGAACCAGGAGGTCACAGTTCAATTCTCGGTCAGAGGATATGCCTGGGTTGGGGGCTCGATCCCCAGTGTGGGGCATGCAGGAGGCAGCGGATCAATGATTCTCTCTCATCACTGATGTTTCTATCTCTCTCTTCTTCTCCCCTCCTCTCTGAAATCAATATATATATATATATATATATATTTTTTAAAGGAAACCAAAGCCAACAAAAGACAGAGAGCCTGTCCCTACTGGAGGTGACAGAGACCTGACACCAGGGGCAACATGGGGTCCCTGACTGGATCCTGGACCAGAAAAGGCACTTAGTGTGTGTGTGTGTGTGGGGGGGGGGGGGAGTTGGAGAAATGTGAATATCTGAAAATAATCCGACTGGCTCCACTATGTGTTCTTACCTTTATAAACTGTATGCAGGACCATTTAAGGAAGCTGCTGAAGGCACATGGGGAATTTATGTAGCGATTTTGAACTTTGCGTACTTTTTGTCAGCCTGAGATTATTTCAAAGTTAAACGGTTTTTTAGAAGTTACGCTTTATGTAAAATGCAGCTTAGATTTCACACATACATATATACATATAAGATCTAAATGGAGCCCAGGGCCTCCCCTGATGGCAGCATAGAATTTTAATCGTTCGCTCTGGGTTCATAACTCACTTCAAAATAGCAAGAGGGAACCCCTTCTTTTAAGGCGGCTTTTGATTCATGACATGAATTTTAGCCTATCAGTCCCACGCTGCTTTCTGCATCTCTAATAAATTCTGGAACTTTCCCGGGGATCAAGAGACAGGGATTGCGGGTTCCCAGGTGGAAGTTGCCCTGGAGTACAGAGAGGCTGCTAAATGACAGATGCTGTTCCAGGTGCGACCTGTAGGTGGCTCTGACCCTTCCAGGCGTATTTTTCAAAAATCGTGTGAGTTTAGTGTGCTAGATTTCCAGGCAGGCAGATTTTACACCAACACTCAGAATTCTGGCTTCTCTCTGAAAATGGGGAAACACTGGTCCAGTCCCCGCAGTAACGCTCCCCAGGGCCTGAGAAGAAGTGGCCCCTGGCTTCCGGGTTCTGATCCCTAGTCCCCACCCCTCCCTATTGTCTTCGCAGGCCCTTGTCCCTCACTTCCATCGCCTGGCTTCAGGCTTGCAACCTGGGTTAGCCATAGAGAGTCATGTCAGATCAGGAAAATGTTGGAGAACTCCCTACCATTACTTTATAAAAGACTCCAGAGAGAGCTCTTTGTGAGAGAAATCTACATAATTGCACAGAAATAGAAACACTTGCCCAGGAAATGTTAAAGCCAAATAACACATGATATAAAAGTAAAATATGGTAATGTATTCGGAGGCAATGGTACATTTACCTCCTTAAGTTGAATGTTTTTACTTTAAATAAGAGCATTATGTGAAGTAATAAAAGACTCATACATTTAAAATTTGTTTGGGAGAAACATTAATGAACTCCATAAAATGTAAAATAATACAAAGGACTGACTATTTTAGAAGTTTTTGTGTGCGTTTTTTTTTTTTTAAAGAAGACATATATAGTCTCCCCCAAATTCAAAATAATTCTACTCATTAACATATTTTAATGTTAAAAGATTACTTAGAGAATTGCAGTAAGAAAAAAAAGAATGTTATTAGAACTACAGATCTCCGTTACTGCATTTCATGGACAGTCTCATAATAAAATAGATTAAAAGACAAATTAATCACGTGCTTCCCTTCAAGAGAAATCACGTGTGCGCGTTACCATAGCAACTACATACATTTCCTATTAACTTTCTTATTACAGGGAAAAAATCAGTAACGACAGGTTACTTAAGAGAACATACAGCTTTGGGAGATGCCTATTTATTTAGCTAATATTATTACCAAAACTGCTTTCCGATGAAAAATCGAAGGCAAGTCCTTTTTTTAAAATGAGTTTCGCCAGAAACGAAGCAGGTGTTCGCAGGCCGGGCCAGACCCCTCCTCTCCGTGGCTCCGACACGATCTCGACTAATTTTGTGTCAAGCAGCATCCGCTGGGCCAGCCACGCGGCTGTAATTGTACATGTTAGGCTCATAAAAACATACCACTAACCTTTGAAATTGCCTTGAAAATTAAAACAGCAGCCAACTTTCTTTCAGTTCAACTAAATGCTTTTGGTCCTGGATTTTTCCAGAACTGGTTAGCATAAAAAAAAAATAGATAAGTCAATGAGGCTCCCCCCACCACCCCCCCAGAAAGACTGTCCAATGATGAAATGGGATTTACCATTTGGGTTTTAGCTGAACAACTGTTTCAGCCACATTAGACCCATAACAGATTAGAGTCTGGAGGCTTTTTATTTTGTCTCTGATTTTTGTCTCGCAAATTCGAATGCTCTCGTACAACCGAGCAAATGGGGCTCCAGGGGCAGGGGCGGCGCAGAAGCACAAGCCTGGGTCGAGGGAGTAAGAACATCTCCTCTCTTCAAATCCATCTTTCCCAGTTCTATGGCCTCTGGTTACATAGGGTAAGGTCCCAGGGTCCCACATGGGTCATCTTTGTTTGCAAAGGGAACTGTATGATTGAAAAATGCCTTTCACGTTTTATTATAACCTTATTCACTTTATGAACCACTAATACTTTGGGTATTTTTCATAAGGAAAAAAACCCACAGTCTAAATTCTGTCTCTAATACCTTCACCCCCTCTTTCCTTCGAAGCAGAGAATCAAAAAGGAAGCAACTTTTGTTTGTTTGTTTGCAGCCGGAGGACCGAGAGAAGAATGAAGCCTTGTGATCCCTGCTGGCCAGAGGGTGGTTTTGTCCTTCCCGACGACATTGGGAAAGTGTCCTCAAGCTTTTGAGGTGAAAAGAATGTGTTCTATTTTTATCTCAGTTCTCTTTGTTCCTCTCACTGAGCAATAGCATCAAAAATCTGGCTTGACGAGTGAACAATTTTACTTCTATTTCATCCCAGAATTTGTAAAGTGTAAGACAGAAAGTACCAGAAGGTTTCAAAATTCTCTGATCACATAGAGGATGGTCAGGTATTGAAGGGAACCAGATCATGTTGCCCCAAATTATGCCACTTGCGCATACTGACAACTCTGAGTTAAAGGCCCTTAAGAAACACCAAATGCAAGAAGGACTCCCAGACTCCCTTTCACTCCTGAGAGCAGGAGTTACATCTCTGGGGACAGGTGCCCTCCCAGTTCAGGAGGAAGGAAGACATTTTCAGCAGCCCAGTGAAGGCACCAGAGGAATCCACACACACAAACCTGGCTCCATCCGTGTCCTACCATGTATCTACCCATGTTTGCCACCTGGGAAGCAAGGACTGCTTTCTGCCGTCCTGTCAGCCTCTACACATTTACTGTTCTTTGTTGAGAATGCTGGGTAAGCTGGAGTTCTAACCACCTTTTAGAGTTACTCTTGGTTTAGCTTTCTCTGGTGTGATATGCAGGTCATGTGTTAATAAACTCTGTTTTCTGTTGTTAATCTGTCTGTTACAGGGGTGTCAGTCAAGAATATAGGAGGGTAGAGGGAAAAATTACTTTTTCTCCCCTACAGTATAAACATAATTCTATTAAATCCCATGTTAGCCAACATGTTGGATAATTCCATTCACTCCTATGCACCTGGACGCTCTATAAAGAGAGACAGCAGCAGACACTATTAGAGGCTGGAGACGCTGACCTCTAGTGGCCCCTATATTGACTGAAGAAAGCAAACAATTTACAACATATCCCAGTTTTTCCATTCATCTCCATTGGCTTCATAATCACATTAATTTCTACCTTGTCACTATTAACCCCCAATTTCTTATTTATCCATCATCTTTTCTCTCATTGAACCCTCAAAGGAAAAAAAATCACAATAACTCTTAGCAACGAATCTGGACACATTTCAACAATGGCCTCTATCACATTAAATACACTTCTATGAACAAGAAACTCCATAATAGCCACATCTTGTGTGGAAACTAGATATGAGTGGACTAGTACTGTGTTCAGGGCCCCACACACTGGACTTCCACCTCATTAATTTGTCGTCATGAGGTTGGCCAGATAGCGGTGGCTAAAGTTTGGCCCCTATCCAAGCCCCCTCCACTACTGGCAGCGTCTGATGGAAGCGACAATCCAAAAGGCCACAGCGCCTCATCCTTCTCGCAATGTCCAACCATTTTCTTAAACACAGTCAAGGCCCATGCTTTCCAGCTGATATGGAAACACGGTCAGGGCCCATGCTTTCCAGCAGATTTGGAATGCTTACAAAAGTGCAACTGCTCTTGCAGGCAGCAATCATTGTTTCCTGCAGCATTGCTGACTTCCAGTCCACAGGGCACGTGCCTCCCCAGGGCTGAACCAGCTTTTGGGAGAAGAGATGCTGATCGTGCCCGTTAACAAGTAACCACATGTTAAATGTTACTTAGCACATCATGCTCCAGATGGTCAGACTCTTTCTCTGCAGGGAAGGTTGGTTTGCCTTTAGCTATTTTGAGACAAAGCACAGTCTAAACAATTTTCCCTTTGGGGGACGAAAATTGCTACTATTCACTTAAAGAACATGGTTGTTCAAAAGGGGCAAATATTTACATTTGTCTACATTCGTCTATTCTAGGTTGACAGAGCTGTCCTGATTCCCAAACCGGCCCTGACAGGGTGATAAGCTGTATCGATTCATGCCCAAACCTGATGTTGACTGACCACATCTGGTGACATGTAACTCATATCAAGTACATTTTGCTGGGATTGGTTTTGATTGTCATGGGTGTTCCGAAGGGAATGCCAGTTCCATGCCGTGCTCCATTCACAAGCTCGGCCAACTCAAGTTAGATCTGATCATCCCCAAAGCAATCATGATGCATTGCAGTGCGTCGAAAGCCAAGAGCATGGTCATCTTCTCCCTGGCTTTGGGCCGACATGGGGAAAAGCATGACCAGACAGCTAGGTACACGTACCATCTTAACCAGGATAAAACAGGACAAGAAGAGAAACGACATGTGCACGTTGAAATATTTAGGTGTGTGTTTTTGTCACTGAGAATGCTAGTCTGTTGATTCCCTTTCTATGAGGTAAGTTTTCTGTGTCCACAATTGAGAAAACAGAGGCTCAGAAATAGTAAACATCTTGTTCAAGGCTCCAAATTGGGAAGTCAGAGAATTGGAGTTAGGGTTTAGGTCGG
>NW_005875344.1:0-12436 GCF_000147115.1 Myotis lucifugus | reverse complement strand
GCTTTTCAGTCTACTCTGTCTGGCGGGTCAAACACTCAAGAGTTTGAGAGGATTTTTAAAGGGGGAATTGCTCCAGTAGTACAGGTTTGGGTTTGCCTGTGAGGGGCATACTGATGAGCCTCAGAGATGGCAAGTGTGGTTCTAGTCGGCTGAAAACTTCTAGCCCCTGGGATCTTGAGCATCTCCTCTGAGTCATTTTCCATCCTCCCCGAGCAGTCCTTAACCCTTTCCGGTCCAACGTGGAGGCTGACTTGACAGACCAGGCGCTAGGAGCAGGTCCAACGTCGAGGCTGAGGTGGACACCGCAAACCGGTTCAACATTCAATCCCGTCAATTAATTTGGACCAGACTGTTTGAATTCCAAAAATAAAATTGGACCGCAGAGGGTTAAAGTGTGAACCCCAGACCAGCAGCACCAGCTGGGAATTTGTGAGAAAAATCACAGGCTCCCCTCCAGAATCAGGAATTCTAGAGGTGGGGCCAAGACACCTGTGTTTAAACAAGCCCTCCAGGTGATGGTGATTCTGATGCACTTGTTAGACAAGCGAGGGTGTGGAGTTGTGCTTTGATTTTAACATGCAGAGCAAGCATGTCAAACTCGCGGCCCGCGGGCTGCATGCCTTGTTTATTTGGCCCGTGTTAGCCTTTGAGTTTGACATGCTTGGTGCACCTCGGACTCTTGTGAAAGAGCAGGTTGCTTCTGTAGGTGGGACAGAGTCTGGGGTGGGCCTGAGATTCTGCATTTCTAACTCGCTCCCATGATGCTGAAGTTAGTGCTCTGTGGCCCCCCACTTTGAATAGCAGAGGTTTAGAGGAGTAAGACAGTCACTTGGGGAAGGCTTTAAAATGAAGTTCCTGGGGATCTACCCTAACACCCCCTCCCTCTGGGGCAGTGGTTCTCAACCTTGGCTGCACATTAGAATCACCTGGGAATCTTTTTAAAATCCTGATTTCTGGGCCTCATCCTCCGGAAATTCTGTTTCCTGGCCTGCACCTGCTAGATGCCACCGTCCCCACATGATCCTGACAATTAAAAATGTCCCCAGGCATTGCCAAAAGTTCCCTGGTGGCAAAACGAACCCCAGGATTGGGTCACCTGTTCAGACCCTGTTAAGGGGCCTCCCACAGAACTTTCTAACTGAAGCGCGTACTCAGACAGGCTGGGCCCTGTACTGAGAATTCACATTGCTACCTCTTAGCCCTGAGACAGGTCAGCGATTCCTTTTTACAGGTGAGTCAACTTTGGTTCAGAAAGGTTACATAAGGTGCCAATAGGCACACAGCTAGTTTCATGGCTAAGCAAACCCTGTGCCTGGAACCCAAGCCCTCACCAGTGTGCTGCACAGCCTCTCGTGGTCAGAGAAGGTTTACCTGGATAAACCCTCAAGGAAAATGGAATCAACCTTCTGTACTCGGGTAAACCAGAAGCCCCAGACCGTGGCCTCTAATTCATAAGTTAGTCGGGATCTTTTTTCTTAAAGACTTCAGACATGGCTCGCACCTCTGTAGGAGGGAGTACTTAGTCATTGTTATGGAAACTTTTTTTTTATATATTTTATTGATTTTTTACAGAGAGGAAGGGAGAGGGATAGAGAGCTAGAAACATCGATGAGAGAGAAACATCGACCAGCTGCCTCCTGCACACTCCCTACTGGGGATGTGCCCGCAACCAAGGTACATGCCCTTGACCGGAATCGAACCCGGGACCCTTCAGTCCACAGGCCGACGCTCCATCCACTGAGCCAAACCGGCCAGGGCATGTTATGGAGACTTCTTAAACTTCATACTTAGATTAAGCCATGTTAAATTGTCATCCGATCACTGGGCCCATGAAAACGAGGATTGCACGTGGCTCAGCCTTACTGAAAACAGAATGACACAGTGAGTTCCCTTGTAGCCGTAGCTGGGCTTCACACGTGGCCAGCCTGTTTCTTCCGTACAGCTATTCCCCTGCCCTGGGGTTTTTTTTGAAGTGAATCAGACATTTGTGCAACTTATGAATATTCATCCCTAAACTATGAGAACGTTTTTAGTAAAAGTCTTAATTTTATCTTCCCACTTTAAAAGTAAACCTTCTCAAACTTTTAGTTGGGTTCAGCTTCCCACCGTCTTCAATGGTTTTACAATCTGTTGAAATCAGAATCAAAATCCTGGTATTACAGACCATCATCAAGTCTCAGTCCCTGGTTTTCCCCCTTCTTTCATGTCATCTGCTGAAACGCCTGCGTTTCGTCCTGGGGAGCGGCGGTGCCTGAAGTGTGGTCTGTGACCTGTACTGCACTGAGGCAAACAAGTTCGGAAATGGGAAGTAAGCATTTAAAAATAGCCTGACATTGCCACGGCATCCAGCTTTCTGTTCTGTCCGGAATAACTCCTGGCCTTTTGTTCTCGTCTTACTTCACTTTTCCCGTAATTTGTGTTTATTACCTTTTTATAAAATTGTGGCCTGTGATGGATCAGGCATTCTCTTCCAAAGTAGGTCGTTGAGAGGCGCTTTTGCCACGTTTGACAGCCTGGATCTGGCCAGTCGCCTCCCTGTCACGATGCTGTGTTCTTTTGTCCCCTATACATCCTGGACACTTGTCGTTAGATGAAGATGGCTTTTCTAAGACCAGAATGCATGTGGCTTTCAGTTTTTAATGTTTTGTGTGTGTTTTTGAGAAGTGATGAAGGTCGGTGGAGTAAGCCCGCGCCTGCTCTATTATAAGACTTACATGATGCTAATATTTGAGAAATTAAGGAACACCTTTTGGTCTCCTTTTCAGCTTCAGAACTAGATAATGATGCCCCCAAACCAACTTGTCCCTCCTCCGACAGCAGCGACACCCAGAAAGCCCCTGTCGTGGCTCCTCCTTCCGAGTCAAAGCAACAAACAGCCACCCTTGGAGAGAGGACATTCAACTGCTGCTACCCAGGTAAAGGGTCACCTGGGGCACGCGAACCCGTCGGGCGCTGTTTAGCGCTGCGGGAACTCGCTGGCTAAGCCCTGAGCGATGCCCGAGCTTCTCTTGCGTATGCACAGCGCAGGGGCATCCTCTGTGGGTCCTGAGCATCAGCCTGTGCCTCACCGGAACTCCAGTTCATAGTCGCTTCCTTTTGGAGGTTATATTTTTTTTCTTTCTCTTCCAGGTTGCCACTTCAAAACTGTTCACGGCATGAAAGATTTGGACCGCCACCTACGAATCCATACGGGTAGGTGCCCATTCATTTGCTCAGCATTTTAGTATTAAAAACAAACAGCAGTACACAGCAAAGGGATAAGAATTAAGTGCTAGGTATATGGGGGTGAGCAGGACAAATAGCAGTCTCTGCCTCATGAAACGCAGTCCAGTGGTGGGGGAGCTGTGACCTAAAAAAGTAACAAATAGGCCAAAATGTTAGCTAACAGATAAGGGAAAAGTGCTCAGGAACCTATGTTAGAGGGATGTGATCTAGCTGCAGAAGCTGGGGAGGAGCAAAATTGGTATGAGATGCACGTGAACTTGGACACAGATCCTCCAGCCCTAGGCAAGCCTTCACAGAATTGCAGGCCCAGTCACTATCTCAATTATAACCTAACTAGAGGCCCAGTGCACGAAATTCGTGCACGGGGAAGGGTGAGTCCCTAAGCCTGGCCTGCACTCTCTCGCAATCCGGGACCCCTTGGGGGATGTCCAACTGCTGGTTTAGGCCCGATCTGGCAGTCAGACATCCCTCTCGAAATCCGGGACCGCTGGCTCCTAACCACTCTGCCTGCCTGCCTGATCGCCCCTAATTGCCTCTAAACACTGTGCTTGCCTGCCTGATCACCCCTAACCACTCTGCCTGCCTGCCTGATTGCCCCTAACTGCTCGCCTGCTTGCCTGACCGCTCCTAACTGCTCGCCTGCCTGCCTGACCACCCCTAACCACCCTGCCTGCCTGACTGATTGCCCCACTGCTCGCCTGATTGCCCCTAACCACTCTAATTAGCATATTAATCTTTTATTATTATAGATGAGAAACCGTAGCCAGAACTAACCAGCTAGGCTTCTCCTCAGAAATTTACTGAGATAATGGTTGCTGTTGTTAAATGGCATGCAATGAAGTTGGACAGGTTGGCACAGTAATCTTAGATAAGAGCAACAAGGTGGCACAATAATCTTAGATAAGAGCAATAGGTTGCTTCTTAAAGGTGCCTTCCAAGGTGCAACCAGCTGCAGAGAACACAGAACTAAGAAGCTGGAGTGGAAGGATTCCCTGATGTACATCAGGGTCTGCACACCGTGGCCCATGGGCCCATGCAGCTGGCATGCTCCTTTGTCCACCTACCTTTGTGGCTACTCTGCCCCTGCAGTGGCATCATTGAGTAGTTACTGGAGAAATGGGATGGTACACAAAGCCTGAGATACTGACTGGAACTTTTATAGTGTAGACCCTCTACTAGGTAGTGTGAGTTAGGATACTACAGTGGGGCCTTGATTTACGAGTGTCCTGACTAACGAGTTTTGCGAGATATGAGCTGTCTCTCGGCCGATTTTTTGCTTTGAGTTGTGAGCTAAAATTCGGGTTACGAGCCAGCTTCATATACCCCACCGCTAGTTGGCGCAGCGAACGTCACAGTGAACGCCACAACATCAGCCCAGCATCACCTGTCTCACTCGTTCACTTTAAGCGGTTAGCTCTTAGTTGAAGCATCAGTGTTGTGCTCGCATTTGTGCTTGCAGTTATTTTGCAAAACTTCGTTTTTTCAACCATGGATCTGAAGAAAGTAAGTGCGAAGGACAGTGCTGAGAAGAAGAAGCGGATGATGTGCATTGAATTAAAGAAAGAAATTATTGAAAAATATGACCAAGGTGTGCGTGTAATCGACTTGGCGAAGCAGTACGAGCGTAGCACTTCTACGATCTGCACCATACTGAAGCAGAAGAAGTCGATACAGGCTATAACTCCAGCGAAGGGCGTTAAAATCATTTCTAAACAGCGGACAGCTATCCATGAAAATATGGAGAAGCTGCTAATGGTGTGGTTAACGGAGAAGCAGCTCGCAGGAGATAACGTGACGAAGGCTATAATCTGCGAGAAGGCACGAGCTATTTACGCTGATTTGCTGCAGCAGACCCCGGGCACTTCAATGGACGAGGCGTCGGGCGAGCCGTTTAAAGCCAGTCGGGGCTGGTTCGAAAATTTTAAAAAGAGGACCGGCATTCACTCCGTTGTCAGACATGGTGAGGCAGCGAGCGCGGATATAAAGGAAGGTGACATCAACGAGCTCATCGAGGAGCACTCCGAGGAACTGACAACGCAGGAGCTAAAGGAGCTACAGACACAGCAGCACACGGAGGTTTTGCAGGAAATAGATGACACGGAGGAGGAGGTTATCTCTGTAAGTGAGATAAAGGAAATGTTAGGAATGTGGGAGAAACTTTCAGACTTTATTCAAAAGAGACACCCAGAAAAAATTGCAACTGGGCGTGCAATGGAGCTATTTAATGACACTTGCCTAACTCATTTCAGAAATATTCTGAAAGGGAGGATGAAACAGATCTCATTGGACAGGTTTTTATCGAAAACTCCTGTAGATGAAAGTGATGAAAGCATGGTGAAAAGGGCAAAAACCAGCAAATAAGATTCAGTTATTCAGTTATTCAGTTCAGCCTTTCTCCTCCAAGTCCATCAGCATCTTTAAGTCGTTTGATCTCCAAGGTAAATGCTGTACATTAAACTTAATAAAACAAGTTTATTGCACTGCATTCCATTGTTCAGTATTGTGTTTTTATACAATATTCGTTATTTTTAAATACATTTTTCTTATTTAAAAACATTTAACAAAACAATTGCGGTGTTTTTTGGGTGTCCGGAACGGATTAATGGCATTTCAATTCATTGTAATGGTGAAAATTGATTTGACATACGAGTAATTTGAGTTACGAGCTCCATCACGGAACGAATTAAACTCGTAAATCAAGGCCCCACTGTAGTCTGTTTGCTCATACAGAACCAAGCTACGTAGCTTAAACATTGTCAGGCTCATTTCTCTCAGAAGCAAGAGATCCACAGCGGTTAGACCGGCTTTGTCATCCTTAACATGGCGCTTCATCTCCGGTCCAGATTCCTTACCCAGTGGAAAACAGAAGTGGAGGGGGAGGGCCCACAGCCTCCCTCACTGGCCGAGCCCCAGAAGCAGCAAACCTTGTGGCCAGTGGAAGATGAGCAGACCTAGGTCTGCTCAGGCATCAAGGCATCGAGGGGGGAGGGGACTGGGAATGGTTTCAGGAAGGGCAGCACATACCCAGCCGAAACGCTGCAGCACCCGGAGTAGGACAGCTTTCTGGACAGTCGGCACTGTGTTGTGGAAATGAGGTGAAGGGTCGCTCTTTCCCGGGGAGGGTAGACCATGAGAGGCCTCAGTGAAAGGAATGGGTGATCCTCATCTTGAAAGATGAGGCTGCGGGATGACGAGGTCAGTAAGAGCATGCAAATTGCAGGAGCCATGTGAGCAAAGCGGAGAACCCTCTCTCCCCCCAGCATGGCGGGTTTGGGCAGCCTCAGGTGACTGAAGTGAAGCAGTTGTTCTCAGCAGTGGCTATGCTGCTGCCATCTAGTGGGTGGGGCCAAAAGTGCTGTCCGAATCCTGCTGTGCCCAGGACACGCCCTGTTATCAGGCCCCCAACGCTAGGGTGGACCTAGAGAGAGAGGCTGCGGCTGCGTTAATAGTGTTTTATTGGAGCCACGCAGAGCATGATGGGGGTACAGGAAGTCTAGGCAAGGCTCTGTCCTTGGTGGGTGCCCCGAGTCAGGCGTGCAGGTGTGGTGCAGACCAATTTGCTCCTTAACCCTTTGAGTGCCAACCAATATCCCAGGAACTATGCTAAAATTGCCAAGGCGTTTTTGCTGATTTTACAGCAGTTTAGGAAGAAAATTATGAATCGCAAGTAAATGAAGTTACATATTCAAAAACTTAAGGAAACCTTTACTACATTTGTTTTCATCTTTGATATATATTGTTTGCCGATTGTATTGTAAAATACTAGTAGAAAAAAAATTTGAACAAAACATAATGTTAAAATAGAGGGACACCCTTCTCCAATATCTTCCACAAAATCGTCATCTTCACAGCAAGAATTGACATATTTAGCAATATCATCATCACTAATAAAAGCAGACTTAGAACTGGATGTCATTTCAAAGCTTTAGGGCTACAAAATCTGAGTAAACTTCATAAAATCGTAGTACCTGTAAGAAATTAGGCAGATAAATGCCCGTGGTCTATTTTAGAACTACAAATATTTGGCATCATAAGTAATCTGCACTTAGGTGCCATCTGTCAATAAAGAGTGAACTACTAGCATCTAATAGTGACACTGCAGGAGGAGCGCGATCACACTCCCCAGCACTCTAGGGGTAAATAAATGTAGACTTGGGCTACTTCTCTGGGTCCCAGGCAACTGCTCCAGTGCTCATAATCTCTTACTCAGTGAAAAGTAGGGGACGGCCTGGGCCCTCGCAGCATCTCTCTCAGGGCATGACCCAGAAGTGGTATCCCTTGTGGTTAGTGGAATTGTGAGATCCAGTGAATGGAGACTTAGAAACAGAGCATTTCTGCCCCGCAACACAGCCCAAGTTCAGTGTGGTGGCTGGCCCCATGGCTTCAGGGACTCCGGCTCTTACTGTGTTGCTTTGATATCCCAAGGATGTTGCTCTCGCGAGCATGGTCTTTACTGCCACCTTAAAGACACATCCGAGCCTGGTCGGTGTGGCTCAGTGGTTGACCCTCAACCTAAGAACCAGGAGGTCACGGTTCGATTCCTGGTCAGGGCACATGCCCAGGTTGTGGGTTCGATCCCCAGTGTGGGGTGTGTAGGAGGCAGCCAGTCGATGATTCTTCCTCATTGATGTTTGTATCGCTTTCTTCCTCTCTGAAACCAATAAAAATATATTTTAAAAGAAGACAAGTGCTAGAAGCTACATGCATCACTTGGATTAATGAAGTCTTGAATCTGTGTGGCCAAGTGCCCAGCTGCAAAGGGAACATTCTCTTCACCAAGAAAAAGGACTGACACGCAGGCTAGTGGTGTGTCAGACCCAGCCTGGGTGGGAAGCACTTGTAGGTGAAGCATCTGTAAGTCAAGTCATTTAAGTCTTGAGCCCCATCTTGGCCAAATAGGTAGGACAGTGGTTCTTAAACTTCTATTTTGAGATCCTTTTACATTTAGAAATTAAAGCTCCCTCCCCCCAGAAAGAGTTTTTGTTTTATCTATAGTTGTGGCATTAGCAATCTTAAACTTTAAAATAATTATTCATTTAAAAATACAGTGGGGCCTTGACTTAGGAGTGTCCCGACTAACGAGTTTTTTGAGATACCCCCTGTCTTGGCCGATTTTTTGCGTTGAGTGGCTAGAGTAATTTGAGTTAACGAGCTCCTTAATGAGCTCGGTCTCGGAATGAATTAAACTCATAAGTCAAGGCCCCACTGTAACAGAAAACCCATTCTATATTAACACCTTTATAAAAAGCATTTTCCCAACCAAAAAGTAGCATAGTTTATGCCTTCGCAAATCTCTTATGTCTGGTTTCATAGTTGGCTGGATCCTCAGCTGTTCCTGTGTATAGTCCATTGTCGTGTGTTGTTTTGGTTGAAGCATATGAAGAAAACCTGGCCTCACATACAAGGCGGGCAAGGGGAAGTTTACAACTGAGCACACAAAATACTGAGCTTGTTCTTGTGTTATTATGTATTAGCTAGAGCCCCGATGCACAAAATTCGTGCAAGAGTAGGCCTTCCTTCCCCCCGCTGGCTGCTGGCACCTGGCATTGGCTTCCTTCTGGCACCCAGGACCCGGGCTTCTCTGGCAGCCCCAGCTTTGTCCGGAAGGTTGTCCGGTCTAATTAGCATATTATGCTTTTATTATTACAGATTATTGCATTTTTTTATACGAACAACTGTAAACCTACTTTTGCCCCACCCTGAATGTGATTGGAAATGGAGGAGTATGTTGATAGCCTTTTCAGATAGTTATTTTCCTTTAACACTAAACCACAACACAATAAATGGTAGTTTCTGAAAGGTTAGTGGCTAAGTGGAATCTGCAGCCACATTTCCACACACTTTTCAAAACTGTTAAGTTAAAATCCATTGATCTGAATGCTTTTACCCAGGCTTGATTGCTGACATGTCATCATTGGTCGTTTGGAAAACACTGGCTTACCAACTTCTGTAATTCTTCCAAATGTTGACTCATTTCATTATAACACAGGGAAAAATCACTTCTGTTAACATTACCAATCTCGTTTCTGTTAATGTTACCAATCTCGTTTTAAAAATCTCAGAACCAGGAAGCTGCAAGCCCAGAGAAGCGGATCTGTGTTCTGAAATCCTAACTTTCATTTTTAGGGCGTTCTCGAATGTTATTGTGGCATTGGTCACTGTCCTTGAAGTGACAGGCTCGCGTACCTCCTTCGGCCAAATACCAGATCTGAAGACAAAAAAACAAAGAAAGCCATAGTTTGTCAGTTGTTTCAAATCAAAACGGTGCGGCCTGGATAACGTTTGCAAGAGCTTGTCAGACAACCGTGTATTGTTTGCAGCAGCAGCAGCTTACACATCCCGTTTCATCACACAGGGTGTTCAAGAGGCTTATTCAGGGCGAGAGATTTAATCAGACGGTTTCAACTGCTGGAAAGGACATTATTCCCAAGTGAAACTGGCTCTGGCTTCCCTGGGTGGCAGTGGGGGGAGAGGGGGGTGCGCTGTGAAGGCTGTTGGGGCAGGAGGGAGAGCTTAGGTGTCAATAGACCTGCCCACCATCGCTCCTCAGTGACAATGCCAGTGATGAAAAAGGCAAAGCGTGCCATAGGAGGGGTATGAAAATACGTTGACCACAGACTCAGCCAGGTGAGTCTCGAGGACCCCCAGGCGCTCCCAGACTAAACTTCGAGGGCCCTGGAGGCCGAGTGTGACAGGCAAATACAGGCGTGGCTAAGGACAGGCATCTGTGCGCCTAGCGTGCAGGCTTGCTGAGGGCTTATTTGGGGAGTGTTGGGAAATCGGGCCTTGAACTTGGCTCGAGTCTTTTTATTACATTTTTTCTAAAGTCATGTTGGGGTATATGTATGTGTATGTATATGCATTTATACCTTAAATGCGAGTCTGTCTTGGATGGAAAGAAAAGCTAAATTTTCAAATAGACAATAGAAACAGAGTGAGGAGTTAGAAGGAGGAAGAGCAAGATAGAAAAGGCTTCATTTCTGTTTTTTCCCCAGTCAAATCTTAAGCAAGAAAATATAAACAGTAAATATATCTAGGTAGTTCTAAAAACAGCATCACTTTTCTCCTCAACTTTATACATTGAATATATATAGCTCTTACTGTCTTTCTTTTTGGGGGGCTTTTTTTTTTTTAAGAGAGAAAGGAGGGAGGGGGAGAGAGAAACATCTATCAGTTGCCTCCAGTACCTTCCCGGACCAGGGATCAATCCCACCACCTGGGTATGTGCCCTGACAGGGAATCGACAGGGGCCAGGACAGGTGGCAGTCTATTGGGACAAAAGTTATTGCCCTTCACCTCATTCACAAATTCCAAGTATATTAAATAAGTTAAGGATTAAAGTCTATACCATATTAGGAAAGGTAAGACAAATTTATGGTGTAAGTAGACAAAACCACTGAGAAGACAGATTAATGTTTCTAAAGTTAAAAATAACAAGACACCACTAAGAAGGGAAGACAAATGTCCCACAGGAAGAAATTTGTAACATAGGGTGGAATTAATCTTCAGCACATACAAGGTTTCCTACAAGTCAAAGATGATCCCAGGGAAAAGAATATGAACAGAAAATCACCTAAGAAATACAAATGCCAATATTTGCATGAAAAGCCCATAAGCAGTAAAGGAAAATGCAATCTAAATACTGTATTTTCTTCATCTGGTTGTATTAGCATAGTGAATTGCAGAACACCATATATCACCTTGCATTTAATTTCATCATTGCCATACCTTTCCTCCCTCACCTCCCAATTCGGAGAGAACGTGGTAATGGGCAGAAAGTTGATAGAGATCTGATAGTAGCAAAGCCACTTTAAAATGAAATTTGAGCTTTGGCCAGTATTGCTCAATGGTTAGAGGGTTGGCCCATGCACTGAAGGGTCATGGGTTCTATTCCCAGTCAAGGGCACATACCTGGGTTGCACGTTCAGTCCACAGCCCTGGTCGGGATGCATTCGGGAGGCAACCAATTGATGTGTCTCTCTCACATCATGTTTCTCTCTCTCTCCCCTCCTCCTCCCTACCTTCCATTCTAAAAATCAATGGAAGAAATATCCTCATTTTCTCTAATAGTTCAAGTCTACTTCTTTTGCATTGTCTTGGTAGACTATTTTATGCAAGTAATGAGTTTTCTCCTGTCTTTCTACTTGATCTTGAGCACCTCTGTCTAGGTGCTCCAGGTCTGAGTTGAAGAGCAACAATGAGAAGAAGCCATAGTGTCTTAATTCCTTATCTAAAAGGAAGGCTCTCTTGTGTGTCACCATCTTAGTCAAGAATAATGGCTGACTTTCAGATGTTTTGCTCCTTTTAAGGTGGTCCCGTGGGGTTTCTTTGGCCTCATAAAGGAGATTGACTTATAATGTTTATACTTTCAATATCACTTTGTATCTTCATTTGGCTTTGATATCCGAGTTCATCTCTCATGAAGTGAGTTGAGGCATTTATCTTTCCCTATGCTGTTAAACAGTTAATCGAATGTGGAAACATGTCTAGGAAATTTGATAGTCTGCACCCACAATCCTCTCTGCTTGTGCCTTTTTTCAGAGGGTGGGGAGGGGCTGTAGAGGAGGCTGTGCCGGTAGAACCGCTCTAAGTGGCAACTGGAGACTGCGCCCCTCATCCCAGCGTCCCCTCCCCACCCCCACCTGTCCCTGTCCCTGTCCGGGTGAGTCACAGCTCCGTGCCTGTAGGCTTTTCTGCAGGACCCAGTGGGGGCCTCAGTCTGGAACACGCCAGATACAGGCATTACTTGACCTTGTGTCTGCTGTGGACTCCTGGCAACTTTGTGAAGCTAGAACCCTTCCCAGAATAGTGTTTTTAAATGTAGTCAAGTCCCATTAAAAGCTGTATTTTAGTACAATTGATACCAAAGTGTTAAGTGTGTGGTATTTTAATACGTTGAGTCCTTGCGACCCTGGGAGCTTGTTAGAAATGCAGAATCTTTTTGTTTTTATGAGTCCAGCTTGAGAAGTGAGGAGATATTGGTCAAAGGGTACACACTTTCAGTTATAAGATGAATACGTTCTAGGGATCCGAGGTACAGTGAGGTGACTGGTGTTAATACTGTATCCTGGGTTATATACCTGAAAGTTGCTAAGAGTAACTTACATGTTCTCATCACAAAAAAAAGTAATTATCAGAAGTCATGGAGCTGTGACCACAATAAGGTTAATCATTTCTCAATATACATAGATATTAAATCATCACGTTGTAT
>NW_005875343.1:0-12437 GCF_000147115.1 Myotis lucifugus | reverse complement strand
TAGCTCTTTGAGACTTATTCAGCACCAAGGACAGCAAACATCAGAAAAATCAGCACACACAGGATTTCAGCATAGGACTGCCTAGGGCAGTGATGGCAAACCTATGACACGCCTGTCAGAGGTGACACGCGAACACATTTTTTTGGTTGATTTTTCTTTGTTAAATGGCATTTAAATATATAAAATAAATATCAAAAATAACAGTCTTTGTTTTACTATGGTTGCAAACATCAAAAAATTTCTATATATGACACGGCACCAGAGTTAAGTCAGGGTTTTTCAAAATGCCGACACGCCGAGCTCAAAAGGTTCGCCATCACTGGCCTAGGGGCTAGTCACTCTCATAAATACATAAAGTGGAGGAGGACAAAAGCCTTAGATTAAATCTATGGGAAATTCCACTTTCTACTTGCAAAGAACAAGGCAGGGCTCTTTCTTTGCGGTGTCCCTGCCACTTGCCCATGGTGCTGATATTTTGTGAGGCATTGCTCCCTGTCTTCCAGGAACCCAGTAGGTTTATGCTGGCTTAGAGAACAGCGAGGGGGAGGGGAAATCCGAACCCATGTTTCAGAGGCAGGCTCACAGGACACCTGCAATGCCGGGGGAATGGCAGATCACATTGGGATGCGATGTGGGCTGGAGTCCTGAATATGTTGACTTTATCTTTTAATAATTAATTTCATTAGGAACACAGGCTATTGATGTTCCCAGCAAATAAAATGCATCCTTCCCAGGCAGCCTCGTTCTTCAATCGTTTCTTAGGCAGAGGGAGAAGGAGCAGTGCTGGAAGGCTGTTTCTCTTATTAAACATTCCCCGGCTGTGGCTCTGGGGAAGGGGATCAGAAGCGGAGAGTGTGGAAAGGAAGAGAACCAAATCTCACCGGGCTCCTGCCTTGAGCCAGGCACTTTACATAGCTCAGCTCATGAAATCCTCTCCACGACTTTTAAGGTATAGATACCAGCCCTATTTGAACAAGGGAGAAAGCTCTGCCAAGTTTTGTGACATTACACAACTAATGAGTAGCCGGTTGACATTTGCGCTCAAGCCTTCTTCCTGTGTTAGCACCCATTCCTCTGCACCAGCGTTTCTCCCCTTGAGCACTATTGACATTTTGGTTTGGATGGTGTGTGTGTGTGTGTGTGTGTGTACACGTGCGCATGCGTACGCGTGTGCATGCACGTATGTGTGTTTGCGGAAGGGGGCTATCCTGTGCATGATAGGATGTTTAGCTCATCCCAGGTAGCACCCACTCCCCCAGTTGTGATAACTAAAAATATCTGCAGACATTGCCAGGTGTTCCCTGTGGGGGGGAGTCTCCCCGGACTGAGAGCCACAGGTCTCTGTCATTCTGCCTTAAGAAGGCTTCTATAGCGCACAGCCCAGCAGCAGCTTCGGAGGTTGTGCTCATAGATCATCTTTGTATGTGTGACATACATTCATCCTTCCATCCACTTGCTCCTACTGTCTATCGATGGTCCCTGAGTGTCCGCTCTAAGCCAGGCACTCACCAGCCATTGGGGCAAGGAGATGGATGATTGTAGTCCCTGCCTTGAGGCATGTAGTCTGATGGGGAAGCAGATGGACACCAGCAGCAGAACACCACGTACAGTGCAGAGGAGAGAGATATATCCAAGCATGGGGATCAGGTCTTTGAGAAGGAAGAACCTACTAGCTATGCAGGATCCACCGGTTGACTTAATAGTAACATTGTCCTAGACCAGTGGTCGGCAAACTGTGGCCCCTTGAGTGTGGCTCTTCCACAAAATACCACGTGCGGGCGTGCATGTACAGTGCGATTGAAACTTCGTGGCCACACTCAAGGGGCCAAAGAGCTGCATGTGGCTCGTGAGCCGCAGTTTGCTGACCACTGTCCTAGGAGCTCTTGCTTAGGGATTATTCTGAGTTGTTAGTGAATTAAATACTTAGTGATCTATTGGATAGAATTTGTTTTTAAGTATTTTATTGAGATACAACATATATATATAGAGCAAAGCACACATTTCTTTTTAAAAATATATTTTTATTAATTTCAGAGAGGAAAGGAGAGGGAGGGAGAGATAGAAGCATCAATGGTGAGAGAGTATCATTGACTGGCTGCCTCCTGCATGCCCAACCACGGAGCCACACCAGCTGGGCCCCAAAGCACACATTTCTTACGTGTAAAACCTGATACATTCTTACATATGTTCACACCCAGGCAACCACCATTCAAGGTCAAGTTACAGAACACGTCTGTCACCCCAGAAGTTTTCCTTATGCCTGTTCTTGAACTTCATGTAAATGGAATTATTACAACATGTTATCTTTAGTGTCTGTCTTAGTTGTCATCGGATTTGTGAGATTTCTTCATGCCATTGTATGTAGTAGAACTTCATTTTATCTTTGCCATATAAAATCCCATCGAGTGAATATTGCCATAATTGACTTATCCATTTTCCTATCAGTGAACATTTAGGTCATTTTCAGTTTTGCCTGTTATTAATAAAGCTGTTGTGAACATTTTCATCTATGTCTTTTGGTGGACATAAACACTCCTGGAATTGCTGCGTCATAGGGTAGATGAATGTTTAGCCTTGGGAAATACTGCCTGGCTTTTTTCCAAGTTTACACCCCCACCCACAGTTCTTGAGAGTTCTGGCTGCTGGTTAAAATCATGCATAGATAGGTAAGGCAGGTATATTAATCCTAACGATGCAGGCAGCAGGGGATGGGTTGGAAAGAAGAGTGACATTACTGTTGTCCCACTGGCCTGGCCTCTGGCACAGTTCCCACACCTGGCTACCTAGGTGCTGAAAGAGAGACTGAATGGATCAGCCCACCAGCGAAGGGCTGGATGAAGCTGCTTCCCTGACCAGGAGCTGTTGGTGGATAGTAGCCTGCCCAGGGGGGTGTAAGAGAGAAATCAGGGTGAAAGCATCCACCAGTCCAGTTTCTTTTCCATAAGAGGCACCAATCTGAAGTTGGTGATTTAATATAGCAAAGACCAAAGCTCTTTGTTGTACGAAGAGCTCCAGTTCCACCATGGACCAAGGAGAACCACCCTAAACCCTTCGAGGTCGTTTCCTTGCCCACCTCCCAGGGCTGTGGAGAGACCAAATGATAACATGTACCTAAAGAATAGTGTGTGCATGAAGAGATGACTTTTTCCAAGGTGTAGTCTGGCCACCCCTGCTATCTTAGGGGGCGGGTGTCAGGGAAAAGCTGTATGCAGTGTTGGAAAAGATACGGGGCTGATGGTATCACCCTCAGTCACTTACCACTGGGGGTCACTTCGCTATTCTGGTCCTCAGAGTCCCCATCTGTGAAAGCATGTCTGGACCAGATAATCTCTGCTGGCATTCTTCGGCGGGGGGTGGGGGGGGCGCATTGGGGAGTGAGGGTGTAAAGGAACTCGAATCAGACCCTGAGAGAGAACCATGTTGGCTAACTTTTACTGAGCACCAGGAACTGTCCTAAGCACTTTACATGCATCCTGTTGTTTATTCCTCATAGCCAACCTTATGAGAAAGACACCATTCTTATTCCCATTTAACTTATGAGGAAACTGAGGCACCAAGAAGTTAAAGGAAACTTACCCACAGTCCCATCGCTGGTGAGTGGAGGCTGTCCCTCAGCCCAGGCAGACTGATCCGCAGGCCCGGTTGTTAAGGCTGTGATGGAACACTTGAATGTGTGGCTCATCAGATTGGAAGGAAGGGAATTTAGAGAAACAACTCAGGGATCACATGTACCTCCTTGCCATTGACTAGCTGTGTGCTCTGGAGAGAGTGCCTTGAGCCCACTGGGCCTCAGTTTCTTCAACCTTAAAATGAGGATAATATTTCCTGTCCCGCGGGGATGACATAGAGGAATAAACTGGTGCCCAAGACTACACTCAGTAAGTGTTAGTTCCTCTTTCTGTATCACAACGTAAGTCGAGGTAGAAATGAAGAATGGTCATTGGAAATGACCTGACCTCCCACCTCCTTGCCACAAGGGAATGTTCTTGGAATGATGCCAAGCTGAAAGCTGGGGTGCAGTGTAATATGACAGAGCAGGAAGAGAACATGAGTCAACCTGGACTTTTATTTTTCATTGAATTCCACCACCCTTCCTGCCCTATCATAAAAGTAATAAGTGTTTATTTTAGGAAATTGGAAAATATAGAAAAATGAAGAAAAACAAGTATCCATAATCTTGACACCAAGGCACAACTGCCGTTGATGTTTTGTTTCCTTCCTTTATGCTTGCTTTTAAGAAAAATAGATGGGATCATATTGGCTATAAAGTTTTGTAGTTTGCCTTTCCGACTAAATAATACACATAAGCATTTTTCTACGATAATGACACTCTCTTTTTAATCATCATTAAATGCTGTGTAATCCTCCATTCTATCTGCCATGATTTACTTACTTCCATACTGTTTCTAAATTTTCCACTATTATAAAAATGCAAAGATGACCACAAATTTTTTAAAAGAATTTTTTATTGATTTTTAGAGAGGGAGAAAGGAAGAGGGAGAGAGAGAGAAAAAAAACAAAAAACATCAACGTGAAAGGGAAACATTGATCGGCTGCCCGCTGCATGATCTCTACCAGGGATCGAGCCCGAAACCTGGGCATATGCCATGACCAGGAATCAAACCAAAGAAGCAATCTTTCGGTGTCAGGACTCTGCCCAACCAACTGAGCCACACCAGCTAGGGTGACCACTCTTTTAAACAACATTTACCCAAGTTTCTAGTTGCTTCCCCTAAGGCATAGATATTTTTAAAGGCCCATGATATACATTGCCAAATTGCTTTCCAGAAAATGTTAACCAAGTTATATTCCCACTAAGAAAATGAAATTTTTCCTGACACCCATGCTAATAATGATAATTATGAGGTTTAGAAGCTTTGTTAATTGGATTAATTTTTTCACCTCATTTTTTAAATTTGCAATTCTTCGATCTAAAATGTTGTTGAATATTTATTCATAACATTTTATTTTTTGAATTTTCTTTATGTCTGAATTTATTTTTCAATCTTATTGTGACATATATCAAAAGTATGGGTATGTATCATTTAAACCACCATTATTATAATGCAATAAACACTTATTCACCATCCAGTTTGTGAACTAAGACATTTCTGCACCTTAGAAATCTCCTGGGTGTCCCCCTATGCATGTTTTTCTTCTTCGGAGGTAACCATAATTCTGACATTTGTGGTAATCATTTATTTGATTTTCCTTATAGTTTTACCACCCATTCATGCATCTCTAAAAAGCAAGTTTGTTTTATCTAGTTTTGAGCTTTGTATAAATGGACTAATGATCTAAATATACTTCTGTGGCTTATTTCACCCCAAGTTGATACTCATCCACATGAATGTGTATACTGACATTCACCCCTTTTCTCCACGTGCGCACATGTTTCTCCAGTGGAATTGTGGAGTTACTGAGTATGTATAGCTTCACCTTCACTGGGTAACCTGTTCAGTTTTCAGCTCAATATACATTGTAAATATACCTTCCAGATTACTTGGTTCCTAACTTTATGAAGCAACTTTCTGACAATTAGATTTTTTTAGTTCAATAGATGGTTTGTTTTTTCTTTTGTGGCTCCTTCATTGCTTCATTCTCTACAAAGTCCTCTGTCGCCCTTAAATAGATTTTTTTCATTATGTTCTTTATTATGTTCTTTGTTTTGTTGTTGCTTTTTCCTTTTCTATCTTTGTGCTCTTATGGACAGTATGTGTTTTACTCTTTGTAGCATTTGGAACTTACTTTGCTATACAGCACAGAGTGAAAATATTTGATTCTGCTCAATTTCTAACCAATTGTTTTTTAACGCATTGTCAAATAACTCGTCAGTGCCATGTATTATCTGTTGACTCTCAGCATCCATACCCGTTCTTGTATATTCTCTATCCCACCACAGCTGAGAACCTGAAAACTACATTTCCCAGAGGTCCTGGTGTTACTTTCTGCCCATGGGAGGCAGTCACATAGGATTGCCAGGTGGGAAAAATGTGAAAGCTAGTTTTCTGCTTGTGGCAACAGCATCAGCAGGAATGCAGACTCCTATAGTACCCCTTCCCTATTTTAATCCTCCAGCAGTAGACGAGGTAGTGTTCATCTGTGGGCAACATGGCTTACTCCCCTTTGTTCTTCTGGTTTTTGTATACATGTGTAAGCAACTCCCTGTATTAAATCTCTCTGTTTGAAATACCTCGGGTGCGTTCTGTTTTCCTGTGTGTGCACTGATTGATAAACCTTCCTCTCCCTAT
This sequence comes from Myotis lucifugus, assembly GCF_000147115.1. NCBI lineage: Eukaryota > Metazoa > Chordata > Mammalia > Chiroptera > Vespertilionidae > Myotis > Myotis lucifugus. The sequence continues at coordinate 6,186 of NW_005875343.1, read as the reverse complement.
TGACTTGCAATACCAGGTTTAGTGTGTGTGTGTGTGTGTGTGTGTGTGTGTGTGTGTGTGTGTGTTTGTGCGCACACTCGTGCGTGACCACTCATGTGAGTACAAGAAAGAGGAGGGAGAGTGAATGAACAAGAGAAAGTGTGGTATTTGTTTTGGATATACATATTTTGATTTATTGATCTTTTTGACAATTCTTACATGTACTTATTTATCATCATAATTATTACATCTTTAGCATGCATTTCAGTATCTGAATGTGCAATTGTTTCCTCATTCTTTCTTATCTCAATGTGGCCTTCACTATTCCCATTTGTGTACTCATGAATCTGGCTTTTAAGAAAAACATATTTAAAAGCACAGTTGATTGTGTTCTGTCTATTATCACCTTTTCCTTGCATTTTAGTGAAGCTGAGCATTTTGCTTAAGAGGAGCTAACATTGCTTCATTGTGGAGAATCACAGAAAGTCACATGCACATCTGCACACACACACACAGCACCTCCTCCTCCTGTGGGCATAGCAGGCATTTGTGTCTGGGTGCACAGCTGATCAATTATCATCCATGAAGAGTGGTTCTTCTCGCCCTGCCCAGTGTTCTCAGTGGCTAGAGCATTGGCCCACACACAGAAGGGTCGTGGGTTCAATTCCTAGTCAAGGGCATGTGCCTGGGTTACAGGTTTAATCCTTGGCCCCATTCGGGGTACATACGGGAGGCAACCAATCGATGTGTGTGTCTCTCACATTGATGTTTCTCTCTCTCCTCCCCTGCCTTCCTCCCTTCTACTCTCTCTAAAGATCAGTGGAAAAAGTATCCTTGTGTGAGGATAAACAAAACAAAACAAAAGAGTTTGTTTTGCCACATTGGGTCACCCTACTTGGAGAAGAAGCTGCAGAACTGTCTCTCTAACAATGAAAGAGGGTCTTATTTTTCTCTGAGTCAGCCTGGCTAACTATGCCCAAGGTCAGAAGAGAGTTCCTGCAAGACCTTGCAATTCCTTAATAGTCCTGTTTGGGCTCATTGGATGAAATGGCTGTGGGAAAATAATCTGGTCATTATTTTAAACACGGGGTAATCATAGCAGGAGACATAGCCGCTGGAACAGTTCTGCTTTGGTAGCTACCAAAAGGAAGAGCATTGGAGAAGGTCACTTGTAGGGCATCTTCTTATTTCTTGTAAGGAGACACTCATGCCATTCTGAAAACACCCCTGAGACCTCTCCACCGGGCTTGGCTCATGCTCTTCTATTAAGCCTGGTTTGGTTGGCATCAAGGGCTGCCCACATTCTGGAAGCCCCTGCCCTGGGGAAGCCTCTGGCACTGTCCCCCACATGGTTGGCTTTGTGTATCCGAAGACTTTGGACATGAAAGCACTCAGACCCTCAGGGCTCGGTGCCCCGGAGAGTCAGGCACATTGAGTGTGAGGAGCAGTGACGATTTTAAAGGGAACCTGAGGGCTGTGCAAAGGCTTGCCTGGCAGGGACAGCTGGGTGAGGGGGCATGACTTTGCAGACTTGGAGCAGAGTAGGACCCCCACCCCCCACCCCCACCCCCACCATGAGCTTCAGAGTCAGACTGCCTGGGCTTGAATGTTTGCAGACATTCTGGTTGTCACAACTGAAGTGTGTGCTATTGGCATGTGCGTAGAGGCCAGGGATGCTGCTAAACACTCTAGAATGCACAGGATATCCCCCCAGCAGAGAATTATCCTGCGCCAGAAGTCAGGAGTGCAAGGCCAAGGAACCCTGACGACCGGTCCATGGCTGTGAGCAAGCACTCAGTGCATGTTGGCTCTTACCATTTGAGTGACAGTTTTGTGCACGTCCCCTGTGCCAGGAATCACACTGTATTCTAGGTTTATAAATATGAATTACAAGCAGGCCCTGCTCTTAAGTGTCTCAGTCCAGAGGGGAAGACAGTGTGAGGCTTTGGGGTTAGGAGGGAGGTGCAGGGAGCTTGGTTTCTGAAAACCATGCAGAGAAGCTGTCAAAGACCCTCTTTTTATTTCATCGAGCCTCCTTTTGTAGAAGCAGCCACGCCTCTGCCGGGACACCAGGCAAACAAATAGTTGTGATGCAGTTTGGGGGCAGCTATGCAGGAAGAAGGGCAGGGCTCTATGGGCCCACATGGCAAGGCCCTCATTCCAGTCGGAGGAGGTGAGGATGGGGTTTCTAGAAGGAGAGGGTGCTAGCTGTGGCCTCATGACAGGGGAGTAGGCATCAGGAAGGCACAAGTGGGGAAGGGCAGGGCAGGGGGAACCCCATACAAAAGACAGAGGTGTCATGTAGTTAGAAAGTGTCTGTTGAGCACTTAATGGGGTCCAGAGGCAGTTCTAGGCACTTGGCATACAGCAATGTGTCAGGGCCAGCCTGACAGGGTTGAGCCGGGCTGAGGCAGGGAGGTGGGAATTGAGAAAAGAAAGAAAGACAGGAAAGCGGGATCGGGAGGACCCCAGTTCTCTTGATGAACTGAAGCGAGTTTATTAGCCACACAATCTTATTTATACACAACACATTGAATAGGAGGTCTGTCAAGAGGAATGTATTCTTTGTTCCTCTTAATCTCTAAGGGAAGGACACAGCAGAAGGACAAGTTCTCAGTACAGCATATCTCAGTAAATAGTTACAGACTTCTTGGTAAGCTATGAAAGGCTGTACAAATGTTGCTCTCATTCTACTGATAAACGCCATCCAAACAAGTCTGGGAAAACTGTGTGGGTAAGGGTCCCAGCCTCGCTAGCCCCTTCAGGTGCAAGGACCTTGCCAGCTTACATCTGGCCCCCAACAGATCCCCCTTCTTTGTTTTTTAGGTGAAGTTCATGTTTCAGTGTCCGACAGTTTTTTATGTGTACATGTCATCAGTAATATTTCAGTTCTGGATGGTGGACAAATGGTGGCAATGCAGGTCCGACCCTCTCTGGTTTGGTCCTGGGCAACCTGCAGCGACGCACAGCTGCTGACTGCTAGCATGATAAGGTTACTATCTTTATTTCTGGACTGCTTCTCTTCTTGTTGTCTCACGGGGCCACTGCTATTCTGTGGCTGGAGCAGTCCTGATAATTCTCTTCTGTTGCAGGAATCCACATGGTCTTGGAGTTGTTTTCTGAAAATATACAAACGTATTCTCGACCAAAGGTTAATAAAGGAATCATATCTATAATTTAGACTTGGGATTCTTTTAATTTTTGTCCAAACGATTTTCCTTTGGCTTATTTGACACCATATGTGTTTTCATGGGTGTCTTGTTATTAGCATTATAAATGAAAAAATTTTTCTAGATGTAAATTAGTTACAGGATATTTTTCCTTATATGGTATTCTTCCACTATATTTCCACTATCCTCCCCCTCCCTTTTTTTTTTTTATAAATTTAATTATTAGGAGGCTTTTGGAAATTTTATAATGTAGTCTAGATAACTTTAAATTTTAGTTTTTTGTACAAAATTATGACTGCTTTAGGTTTATTGTATGTTAAGCAATTTTACTATGAAATGATAATTATAGTTAATATTTTTTGAATAATTTTAATTAATCTGAAAACTTGACTACTATTTTACTGTCAAATTTAATACTTTAATAACAATCTTAGTTTATACTGTAAATATTAATGGAAAGGATTATTTTGCATCCTTGAGAAGGCCCTGAGCATTCCTGGTGTTAAGCTGGATTTAGATATAGGGTAGTTGCTGTTAGCCAAGTCTCTGTTATCTGGGTACCGATTTTGGCTGGACTAAGTCTCTTTCTGTTATCTGGGTCCCGATCTGAGCTGGTCATGGGAAGCGCAGCAGCCATGGGGGCAGGAGACCTCCCTCAGAAGGGGCAAGTGTTCAAGGCCCTGCATAGTTGGGGGGGTGAGGATCTCTGCCCCACCTCTGTTGACCCCCAAGTTCTCCCCTGAGGCCCCCTGCGACTGTGCCTGTCTTAGGTCGCCCCTCCCAGAGGGGTCTTACCCGTCATTGACTAACCAGCCATTCTCTGGGGCCAAGCAGGGTGATGTGAGGTTTAGTTCTGTCTTCTTGGTAGCGTATGCCCCTGTGGCCTCCATGCCCAGTAACTGCCTTGGGATCCCCTCGCCTACTGGCGGGGGCCCCGGCATTGATCATGGGGAACCCAGGTTTGTTCTCCAGAGAGGGCCAGCTTACGCTATTGGGCAAGAGACAGATCTATGGTACCAGCCACCATGAGGCTTCAATCTCAGTATGAACAGAGAGCTTAGGTAACAGTTGAAGGCAATTGGAAGAGGGACCCCCTTGGCAAAAAGGTCAAGAGAGGTCAATATAGAATGCTTAAGTGCCTTCCCAGGGGGCCTTCCACACAGTGGAAGGGATAAAATCCTTTCATGTTCTTATTAAATTGCTGCCAAACAATTAGTTTGTAAATTTGTTTGGAATAAATGTTAATATGCTGTTGTAAAATATTAAAAATTATTAATGAGCTTTTGTTATTTTAAATTATATCTTAAAATTCTACTGCTGTATTTTAAGAAATATTAAATAAGACAACTTGTTTTGCCCTTTCTTAGAGGCAAAAACTTAAAATATATATTTATTAATATTTATTTGATAAAGCTTTCTATGTGATTTTAAGTATATTAAATTGGTTTTATTAAAAAATCCTATAAGAAGAGAGAATAAACTTTTGAAAACATTTCAGGGCCCATGAAATGTCCTAAAGTCATTTCTTGATTATAGTTTTAAAATCTAACTTAAAAGAGTATTAAATATATATGTGTATATATAATTTAAAGATTATATACCTTTTATAATTATTAAAATATATCAATTAAATTAAAACTGATCTTTGTATTTAAAATTTTTGGTTGGGATAACAGAATTTATCCTCTTTTTTCAATTAAACAAATGTTGAAATTTTATTTTAATTATATTATTTCTCCCAATTTATTTAACCAGAACTTTAAACTCTTAGCTGGCAAGTTAAATATTTAGCATTTCTCAATTAGTAACATTTTTAAGAATAAACTTTAAAAAATACATGACATAATCAATAGATTTAATTCTGTCCTTTAGATTTTTCATGAGAGAAATTTAGATTAAAACTTTAGCATTTTGTTATTTCAGAATATCTAATTCAATTTATTAAACTCTCAAAGCCTTGGGCTGCCATTGACTGGAAACAGGTAACCATTAAAATGCAAATTAGTTATATTCTTTCTACTAAGGATGGGAAACTGAGAAGCAAGTCTCTTTTTAAAAGTTGTCACTGGCAGAAAATTTTTGGCCTACCTTGTCTGTTGGGGGAAGGGAGGCTAGCCCTTCCTCTATTAGAAATTGCTTTGGGAAGCCAGCCTTAAATAGAGGGGGTAGCCGTCTTTTACCTGGGCTACTTAGATTTTTATAATTAATATATTTTAATAATTCTTGAGATTTAAATCCAATTTATGATTTTAAGGCATATTCTTTAGCAAATTTTTGTAACAGAGACAATTTTACTGAATTTCCTTTTTGGCCTTGAAGTTAACTTTTTAATATCCTTTATTAGTATTTAAAAACTGTTCTTTATTATGGAAATGCCAATCCTGCTGCTAGAATCTAGCTAGCATCTTTTTTCCTTTGGGTCAAATTTTGCTATTTTTGTTAGGAAATAATCAGTCTTGGGTTTTATTTTGTATATTTGCAAAGAGATTTCAGCTTAGAACTCTATCTAAATGTCCAAAATCGGACAATGGGCGCCTTAGTTCCAAGCTAGTTTTCTCTTTACACGTGTACAGAAATCCCAGACGTATTTTTAAATTTCAGATCCTGTGGCATTTGCTATAGCTGTATTGGAAGTGCAAGGAAATCATCATTTCTTCTCTATGTGGGAGGTTTTAAATCTAATGATACTTTGTTTATTTTAATAAGCAATGGCAGCACCCAGGGAAGATAGAATGTCTTATTCCTATGGATCCAAGGTCCAGCCCGGTACTTCCGGGGGTTGCTCGGAATAGCTCTTGTATCTATTTTGTTTTCTGTGGCAGGCTGGATACTGTGCAGCCTGCTGGCATTGAGATGGCATAGAGACAGGAGGGTAAATAGACAATGCCCCTGTTATTTGCCATGGCTGGGCTGGCCCCTTTTGGTAGTTTCCCGACTGGTGTTGAGGCAAAGAATTTCCCTGGATATCTGTCTTAGATTTACACTCATTTGCCCAATGTTTTCCTTTTTTACATTTAGGGCATAGTCCAGGTTGTTT
>NW_005875342.1:0-12440 GCF_000147115.1 Myotis lucifugus | reverse complement strand
AACCAAAATATTTATATGCATATATGAATCATCTAAGGATATAGACAATAGGGATAAAGGCCTGAGGTTGAGTGGGAACTGAGTGGAAGTGGGCAATTTGGAGAAAAAAGAAGGGGCATCTCTAATACTCTCAACAATAAAGAGTTTTAAAAAGCAGGAGGATAGTTTAAGGGAACTTTGGGACAGCATGAAATATATCAACTTCCACATTACAGGGGTACCAGAAGAAAAATAAAATGAGCAAAGGATAACCTGTTTGAATAAATAATGACAGAAAACTTGCCTATCCTGGTGAAGGAAAATGCCACACAAGTTCAGGAAGCACAGAGAGTCCCAATCAAGAAGAACACAAAGAGTAGGACAGCACGATACATATATTTAAAATGGCCAAGATTAAAGACAAATAGAGATTCTTAAAGGCAGTCAAAAATAAAGAAAGTAACCATAAAGTCATCAGCTGATTTTCGCAACAGAAATACTTCAGGTCAGAAGAGATTTGAATGAAATATACAAAGAAATGAAAAGCAAGAACCTACAATCAAGATTGCACCATCCAGTATGGCTATCATTTCAAATAAAAGGCAAAATAAAGAGTTTATCAGACAAAAGAAGACTAAAGGAAGTCATTACTAACAAACCAGCATTGCAAGAAATGCTATAGAGACAGCTTTTAATATATATATATATTGATTTCAGAGAGGAAGGGAGAGGGAGATAGAAACATCAATGATGAGAGAGAATCATTGATTGGCTGCCTCTTGCATGCCCACATCTGGGGATTGAGCCCGGAACCTGGGCATGTGCTCTTGGCCAGAATCAAACCTGGGACCCTTCAGTCCACAGGCTGACATTCTATCCACTGAGCCAAACCAGCTAGGGTGAGACTGCTTTAAGAAGAAGAAAGAGAGAGAGAAAGAGAGAGAGGAAAATAGGCATAAAAATGGCAATAAATCCCTATCAATTATAATCTTAAATGTAAATGGGTTAAATGATCCAATCAAAATATATTGAAAGATGAATGTATAAGAAAATAGGACCCATATATATGCTGTCTACAAGAGACCCACCTGAAAGCAAAAGATACATAGAGGTTGAAAGCAAAGTGTTGGAAAAAATATTCAATGCAAATGAGAACAAAAAACAGCTGGTGTAGCAATACTTCATATCTAACAAAATAGACTTCAAAATAAAGCTCATAAAAGAGACAAAGATGGTCACTACATAATAATAAAGGTATTGGTGCAACAAGAGGATATATGCACCCAATACAGGAGCATCTAAATATATAAAGAAAATAAAGGTGGACTTAAGGGAGAAATCAACAACAGTGCAGTCATAGTATGAGGCTTTAAAAACCCACTGTGAGCACTGGATAGACCTTCCAAAAAAAAATCAACCAGCAAACGAGGACCTTAAGTGACACACCAGATCTCATGGATTTAATTAATATTTACAGAACATTTCATCCCAAATAAGCAGAATATACATTTATATCAAGTGCGCATGGAACAATCTCAAAGATAGACCACATGTTAGGACACAAAATGAGGCTTAGCAAATTCAAGAAGATTGAAATATCAAGCATCTTCTTGGACCAAATGGCATGAAACTAGAAACCAAGCATGATAAAAACATAAAGGCTCAAAAATATTCAAACACATGGAGGCTAAAGATAACGTTATTTACCCATGAATGGGGCACCAATGAGATCAAGGAGGATGTCAAAAATTACCTGGAAACAAACAAAAATGAACATACAAACATCCAAAATCTATGAGGCACTATGAAAGCAGCTCTGAGAGGGAAGTTCATAGCTTTACAGGCCTACTTCAAAAAGCAAGAAAAATCTCTAGCAAACAACCTAACCTTACACCTAAAAATATGGAAAAAGAATAGCAGAAAAAGCTGAGAGTAAGTAGAAGGAAGAAATAATAAAGATTAGAGCAGAAATATATGACATAGAAATTATAAAAAGATCAATGAATCCAAAAGCTGGTTCTTTGAAAAAATGAATAAGATTGGTGAACCTTTAACTGGACTTCATAAAAAACAAAGAAAGGACCCAAATAAATACAATCAGAACTGAAAGAGGAGAGGTAACCACTAGAAAGTTTGTAAGAAAATATTACAAAATATTATATGACAACAAAATAGAAGACCTGGATAAAAGCATCAAATTTTTTTTGCAATAAGAGGATATATGCACCCAATACAGGAGCATCTAAATATATAAAGAAAATAAAGGTGGATTTAAGGGAGAGATCAACAGCAGTGCAGTCATAGTATGACTTAAAAAGATCATACAACATGACCAAGTTGAATTTATTCTGGATATATGAGGCTGGTATATTTGCAAATCATAGAAGGTGATATATCACATAAACAAAATGAAAGATAAAAATCACATGATCAAATCAATAGATGTAAAAAAAAAAAAAGCACTTGCTAAAATCCAGCACCCATTTGTGATAAAAACTCTCAGCAATGTGGAGATAGAGGGATCATACTTCAATATAGTAAAGGCCATATATGAAAAACCAACAGGCAACATCATATTCAGTGGTCAAAAACTATAATTGCTTCCCTTAAGGTCAGGAACTGGATGGGGATATCCACTTTTACCACTCTTATTCAACATAGTGCTGGAAGTTCTAGTCACAGCAATCAGACAAGAAGAAGAAATAAAAGACATCCAAATTGGAAAGAAGGAAGTAAAACTCTTATTATTTTCAGATGACATGATTTTGTACATAGAAAACACTAAAGACTCCACCAAAGAAACTGCTAGATTTAATAAAGTAATTGGCATAGTAGAGGGATATAAAATCAATATCTAGAAATCAATGGCATTTTTTTAATTTTTATTTTTAAATATATTTTATTTATTTATTTATTTATTTATTTATTTATTTATTTATTTTTTACAGAGAGGAAGGGAGAGGGATAGAGAGAAACATCAACGGGAGAGAAACATCAATCAGTTGCCTCTTGCACATCTCTACTGGGGATGTGCCTGCAACCAAGGTACATGCCCTTGACTGAAATCGAATCTGGAACCCTTCAGTCCATAGGCCAATGCTCTATTCACTGAGCCAAACTGGTTAGGGCCAATGGTATTTTTATATACCAATAATAAACGATCAGAAGGAGAAACTAAGAAAACAACCTCATTTACTACAGCAACCAAAAAATAAGGTACCTAGGAATAAATTTACCCAAGGAGATAAAAGACCTGTAATCAGAAAACTACAGGACATTGAAAAAGGAAATAGAGGAAGATACAAACAAATGAAAGAATATACCATGTTCATGGATTGAAAGTATTAACACCATTAGAATGTCCATATTACCCAAAGCAATCTATAGATTCAATGCACCTCCTATTAAAATACCAATGCCATATTTCACAGATATAGAAAAAATATTACCAAAATATATATAGAACCAAAGACCCTGAATAGCCTCAGCAATCTTGAGAAAGAAGTACAAATTGGGGGTTTCACAATACCAGATATCAAATTATACTACAAGGTCATTGTAATCAAAACAGACTAGTACTGGCATAAGAACAGGCATATAGACAATAGAACACAACAGAGAGTCCACAAATAAACCTAGGCCTCTATGGACAATTAATATTTGACATTGGAGGCAAGAGTATACAATGGAGTCAATATGGTCTCTTCAATAAATGGTGATGTGAAATTTGGACAGATAAATGCAAATAAAGGAAATTAGATCACCAATTTACACCATCCACAAGAATAAACTCAACCTGGATAAAATACTGAAACTTAAGATGCAAAAACATAAAAATCCTAGAGAAAATATAGGCAATAAAATCTCAGACATTTCTCACAGCAATATTTTTGTCAATTGTCTCTGAGGCCAAGGGAAACTCAAGATAAGATAAACAAATGTGCCTACATCAAATGAAAAATCTTCTGCACAACAAAAGAAACTGTCCACAAAATGAAAAGAGAATCCACTGTATGGGAGAACATATTTGCCAATAATACATCAGATAAGGGGTTAATTTAAAAATATATAAGGAACATATACAACTCAACATCAGGAATACAAGCAATCCAATTAAGAAATGAACAAATGACCTGAATAGTCATTTCTCCAAAGTGAACATACAGATGGCCTATAGACATATGAAAAATTGCACAAAATCACTAATAATCAGAGATATGCAAATTAAAACTACAGTGAGTTATCACCTCACACCTGTCAGAATGGCTACTATCAATAAATCAATAAAAAACAAGTGCTGGTGAGGATGTGGAGAAAAGGGAATCAGTGCTCTATTGGCAGAAATGCCAACTGGAAGAGCCACTATTTAAAACAGTATGGAATTTTCTCAAAATTTAAAAACGAAACTGCCTTTTAACCCAGTGATCCCACTTCTGGGAATATATTCCAAGAATCCTGAAACTCCAATCAGGGAGAATATGTGTACACCTATGTTCATGGAAGCGTTACTTGCAATAGCCAAGATCTGAAAATAGGCCAAGTGCCCATCAGCAGATGAGTGGATAAAAAAGCTGTGGTACATTTACACAATGGAATACTATGCAGCTGTAAAAAGGAAGGAACTCTTACCTTTGCAACCACATGGATGGACTGCCCTGCTGAGGTTGCATCCTGCAAAAGCGTCAGCTGGCTGGGCTCAGCCAAGAGTTTATGTGCACTTTTCCTTGGGAAGCTCTTGTTGAAGACTCGGACATGCACTGAGCTCTGTGGCTCCAGATATTTCATAAGTAAATAGTCTCTAGTATTTGTTCTAATGTTTTTGTTGGGGAGCAGGTGTCAGGAACTTCCTGTCTATCATCTTGATTATGTTATTCTCTGAAAGCCATGTTTCACTGATTATTTTATTTTCATTTATTGTATTGACTGATCAATTTGAAATATTCCCTGCCATCTTTTCTTATACTTTGATATTTTCTTTCTACTTTCTGTGCTTGCTTTTAATTCTACTTTCAATATAGCAAAGGGGTTAACATTACAGGCCTGGGATCCTTTGATTTTTTATATGTAGACTAGAGGCCTGGTGCACGAAATACATGCTAGGGTAGGGTTCCTAGGCCTGGCTGGCAATCAGGGCCGATCAGGGCTTTCCTTCCCCTGGCTGCTGACTGCCAGCTGGGGCCTTCCTTCTCCCAGATGCTGGCTGCTGACCAGGGCCTTGCTTCTCCTTCCCTGGCTGCCGGATTCTGGCTTCTGACTGGGGCCTTCCTTCATTCCGCGCCGCCCTCTGGTGGTCAGTGCCTGGCATAACGAGTGGTCAAACTCCCAGTCAGTTGAACTCCCAGTTGGTCGAACTCCCAAGGGGACAATTTGCATATTAGCCTTTTATTATATAGGATTGTTTCTCAGATTTCTGACTTTCTGAAAATTGATTTGTTTTTGATATGCTGCAGTTTTATTGAAATGTTTTGGGATGTGAATTTCCCTTTCTTCATACTTTTTAAAATATGTTAAATTTTTGGAATCTTAAGAATCATTTTCTTCATAATTTCTCAAAAATTCCTTGTTATTATATTATCACTTGGTTCCTTTCTCTTTATTTTTAATCAATTTACTTTTGTTGTTGTTGACAGTGTTACAGATGTCCCCCATTTGTGCCCCTCTTTTCCCCCTCCAACCAGCTCTCCCCCCTGATCCCAGGACTTCACCACAATATTTTCTGTGTCCATATGCTATAATTTATGTTTATATGTTCTTTTGTTAATCACTTCCAGACCCTCCCCCCCACCTGCCAACAAAGATCTGTGATTCTGTTTCATGTCTCCATGATTCTGGACCAATTTTGGGGGTAAGTTTATCTTATTCATTAGATTCCACCTATAAGTGAGATCATATGATACTTGACTTTCTCTGACTGGCTTAGCAAAATATTCTCCATGTTCATTCATGCTTTTGCAAAGAGTAAGAGATCCTTCTTTTTTACAGCTGCATATTATTCCATTGTGTAAATGTACCACAGCTTTTTTATCCACTCATCTATTGGCGGTCCCTTTCTCTTTAAATTTCCATGTTCTCTTTCTCTTTGTGTTCTTCTGAAAATCTGAGTAAATTCACATTAGATATTATCCCTTTATCTTCAACTTATCTCAGTTTTACTTGCACTTTTTTTCCCTCTTAATTCTGTGATTTGGGTAATTATTCAGATCTTTTACAGTTCACTAGTTCTCTGCTTAATTACATATAATCTGTTTCTTTAATGTACCCACTGAAATTTTGATACCATAGGTGATAATTTAAATTTCTATAAAATCTATTTAATTGCTTAAAATAATTGTTTGGTGTTATATATAGCTATTTCCCTTGTTTATGCTTTTGATTTAGTATTTTATTCTTAACTTATTATCAAGTACTTGACTTTTGTTAAGGAAATAAGTGTACCTTAATTATAACAGATTCTTTCTCTATCTCTCTCCCTCTCTTTTACTCTCTCCAATATACTGAAATCCTCTGGATTAAAACTGTTTATTTATAACTTTCACTTATTATTTATTTTATTCTTAATTTTTAAAATGTATTCTCATTAAAGTATTGTTGACATACAATTTTATATAAGTGTCCAAAGTCCAAAATATTGATTTGACATTTATATACCCTTCTAGGGGCCCAGTGCATGAATTCATGCACCTTGAAAGGAACTGTGGGCCACAAGGCTGCTGTGGGCACAGGGTTGGGTCTCAGCCCATCCTCCACGCCCCTGCCCAGCCCCTTCCACTGCAGACTCCAGCCCCCTCTCTATCAGTAGCCCTGCTCCCGCTGCAGCTGCTTGCACCACTGATGGTGAGGAGCGATTGGGGCCAGTGCCAGCAGCAGGTGTTAGTGGGGCCAGCGCTATCAGCTGGTGTGAGTGGCAGCTGCTACCCTGATTGCCCCTCAGGACCATGGGGAGGTGGAGAAGCCCTCAGGGGCGATCGGAGCGAGCAGTTGCTGCTTTCACCCACTGATGGTGCCAGGCGATCGGGACCGGCGCCGAGCGCTGGCTGCGGGTGCGAGCAGGGCCGGTGTCAGCAGCAGGTGTGATGGCTGGGTGGGACCGTGGCATGCAAGAGCAAAGAATTTTCAGTAACCACCAGAGGTTCACCCCAATGACAGTGACCAGCACCCCACCTTGGTCTGGTACCCCCACTCACCTGCTCCACCATCCCACTGCAGCCAATGCCTGCTATGTTTCCATACACATCCCTGGTAGTCAGCGCACGTCATAACGACTGGTTGTTCAGTTTTTCAGTTGTTCCACCATTTGGTCTATTTGCATATGAGCCTTTTATTATATAGGACTAGAGGCCCAGTGCACAAAATTTGTGCATGGTGGGGTCCTTTAGCCTGGCATGCACCCTCTTGAATTCTGGGACCCCTTGGGAGATGTCCAACTGCTGGTAATTGGACATCCCTCTCACAATCTGGGACCACTGGCTCCTAACCAATGGCCTGCCTGCCTGCCTGCCTGATTGCCTCTAACCCCTCTGCCTGTCTGCCTGATTGCCCCTAACCATTCGCCTGCCTGCCCGATTGTCCCTCACCCACTCGCCTGCTTGCCTGATCACCCCTAACCACCTTTGCCTGGCTGCCTGATCAGCCTTAACTGTTCGCCTACCTGCCTGATTGCCCCAAACCCCCTCTACCTCGGCCCCCACCACTGTGGTTTCATCCAATAGGATGGCCAGAATGATATCCAGAAGGTCGTTTAGCCGTCCGGTCTAATTAGCATATGACACTTTTATTATTATAGATGTTGTGCTCGCCACAATAAGTCTAGTACCCATCTGCCATCATTCAAAGTTATTATAATGCTAGAGGCACTAGAGGCCCAGTGCTCAAGATTCATGCACTCAGGTAGGGGTGGGGTCTCTCAGCCTGGCCTGTGCCCTCTCGCAGTCCGGGAGCCCTCAGGGGATATCTGACTGACAGCTTAAGTTGCCGAGGAGGTGGCAGAGACTCCCGCCATCACCACTGCATATTTGTTTGAACTTTCTCCCTGTCCTTGATCTTTTATTACATTTTGTATGTTTATTTAAAGTTGCCCCAAATTGTGTTTAAAGTGAAATAAGGTATATATGTGGTTAAAGTTGGAACAAAGTGGTGTGGTCTAACTCAATACCATTCATGTTTGTGTGATTAAAAGAATAAGACTAAGACCTCTGTCAATCTATAAAATATAGATATACTTTTGGATTCAAGGCATAGAGATTCTAATTTATGTAGGCCTGAGATTTGACTCAGCTCTCAATCCTATATAATAAAAGGCTAATATGCAAATAGATTGAATGGCAGAACAACTGAACAACCGAACAACCAGTCATTATACCATGCAGTGACCACCAGGGGGTGCACGTAGAACATGGTGGGTGTCGGCAGCAGGCAGCAGAGCACAAAACACAATGGGCATCTGCTGTGGTGGGATGGTGGAGCAGGTGAGCAGGAGCACCAGACCAAGGTAGGGCACCAGTCGCTGTCATCTGGGTGAGCCTCTGGTGGTTACTGAAAATTCTTTGCTCCCGCATGCTGTGGTCCCACCCGGCACTCGCACCTGCTGCTGGTGCTGGCCCTGCTCACACCCGCTGCTGGCGTCCAGCACCAGTCCTGATCACTTGGTGCCGTCAGTGTGTGTGAGAGATGGCTGCCTGTCCTGATTGCCCCTGAGGGCTTCTCCACCTCCCTCTGCTCCTGAGGGGCTGGCGCTATCATTGTGTGGGAGCAGCCATGGCAGTAGCGGGGCTGCTGGCAGACAGGGGGTGGAGGCCACAGCAGGAGGGGCTGAGAGGGGGAGTGGAGGATGGGCCGAGACCCACCCCTGTGCCCACCGCAGCCTCGCAGCCCACAGTTTCTTTCAAGGTGCATGAATTCGTGCACTGGGCCCCTAGTATTTTTATAAACTGAGTAGATATTTCCAGTAGATAAGCCTATGTTGAGTTGAGAGCATTGATGGTTCAGTATATTATATGGAGACAGGGCTTCTTTAAATGCCAATGACAACATCCTCTGTAGACTGGAATAGACTTGTATTTGGAGTCACAGTTAATTTCCAAATGAATCATGAATATGTGCCTAAGTTTTTGTATGCTGTCATAGAATTGTGCCACCCTGTGGACATGGTTTGATGTGAACATGGCAGTTTAGACTTGTTTGTTTGTTTGTTTTTTCGTGTGTGTGTGTGTGTGTGTGTGTGTGTGTGTGTGTGTGTGTAATCCTCACAAATAATTCAGTCCTTGGTGAACAATGTCCTAGGTATGTGTCTGGTCTCACTAAACAAACAGAACAGATATGCCAGATTAAATTAATGAAGCCAAAAGGCAACATATTTGATAACCACATTAATTTTCAAATATGAACTTAAAACCTTATTTCCATTTATTTTTATCTTCAAATGTATTAATATGAGAAAACCTCTGCAAAAGGAAGTTTTTAAGGCACTTTTAAAGTAAACTTTGCTATATTTGTGTATCACTTGATGGGCATTTTATCATTTAATATTTCATCCCTAAGCCATCCAGGAGTTAAGCATTGATGTCTATTTTAAAAATTAAAGATGTTGAAGTCAGCAAACTTAATATAAACTACAAGTCCCTGAGCAAGCAGGAGCAGAGTTTAGACTGCAGTCCTGGTCTTGGAGTTGGTGTGGGGCCTGCAGACCCTTCTTTCCACCACCCGCACTATCAAAGGGACTTTAATGATGAGGGTGAGGGAGACGGAAACATGTCTGTGAGCTGAGAAAACCACTCAACTGCTGTGTGGAACAGATAATAATTATATCAATTCCCTTCACTAAAACGTGACGGCTCAATGAACATTTGTAGAAATGTTATGGATGGAATCACGGCAATCTCCAACAGGCATTTATGGCCAACACTCTCTTTGAGCGTTTGCCTTTTATCTTCTGCTCTGATGTATCAACATTACGTGGGTTTATGAACACACCTTGGGTTCTTTCCGATCTGGTGTTCAGAATACCTACATCGGAAATTGTCTTCAAGCTGAAGAAGGTTTGGCTCTTTGTGTAGAAAGAATGTGAACTAAATGAGCCAGAGACACCTGGTGACACCAGAGAGGAGAAGCACACACCTGCCTGGGCAAATGTATGAGGCTCGCTGTCCTGGTTAGTATCGCCAGGGGTATGTTTGGCACGTTCAACACCTGAGAGGGTCATTTTTAACAACCTTCACCTACTATACAACATTATTTTCAGTAACAGTCAATGAGTTACCAGTGAAGATAATTTTTTGATTCATTGTTAAGCTTTAAAACAACTAACAACTAAATAAGAGTACATTTAAATATAATATTCATGAAAAATATTGCATGCAAAATTAAAGTTTCCACTTAACAAACAAAAAATATTACACTTAGCAGCTTGTATTCTGCTTTACTGTGATATATTTCAAACAGAAATAGGGCAAAGAAGCAAGATTATACAATGGAGATGTGACAGTCTCTTTAATAAATTTTATTTCAAAAATTGGACAAGTACATGTGAAAAACTATCTTTATGGATATGCTTCCTTGAGCAAGGAAAACAAAAACAAATGTTACTACATCAAATTATAAATAAAACGTCTGCACAGTAAAAGAAACCATCAACAAAACAAGAAGACAACCTACTGAATGGAAGAAAATATTTACAAATGGCATGTCTGATAAGGAGCTAATATCCAAAATACATAAGGAAATCATAGAACTCAACACCAAACAAACAAACAAACAAACAAAAAATACAACCCAAACAATTCAATTAAAAAATGGGCAGTGGGCATGAATAGACATTTCTCCAAAGACAACATGTACATTGCCTACTGACACATGAGAAGATGATCTGAGTCAATAATCATAAGAATTCAAAATGCAAATTGAAACCACAATGAGATAGCACCAAAAAGTCAACAAGTAACAAGTGTTGGAGAGGATGTGGAGAAAAGGGAACACTATGCTTTATAAGGGGGATTGTAAATTGGTGCAGTAGAATACAGTATGAAAATTCTTCAAATTATTAAATATATAACTACTATCTGACCCAAAAACTCCACTGTGTATTTATCTGAAGAATGCAAACAAACAAAATATTTGAAAAGATATATTCACCCTTGTTTATCTCAGCATTATTTATAATAGCCAAGATACAGAAGCAACCTAGGTGTGCACAATAGATGAATAGATAAAGAGGATATGCTACATATATAATGGAATATTATTCAGGAATGAAAAGGAAGGAAATCTTATCATTTGCAATAACATGGATGAACTTAGAGGATATTATGCTAAAATAAATGTCATAAAAAGACAAATAATGTATAATTTCACTTACATATGGTATCTAGAGAAAACAAAAGAAGTGAACAAACCAAACAAAAACAGACTCATAGAAACAGAGAAGGAAATGACAGTTGCCAGAGGGAAGGGGAAAAAGGTGAAGGGAAATAAAAACAAACAAACATAATAAAGAGAGATTTGAAATGGTCACTATGAATGACAGAATGGCAGTCACTTAAGGTTAAGTTCTAGTTCTTTCTCTTTGCAGTTCCTGGGCTATCTCATTTATTTTTACTCTACTGTTTAAACACAAGAAAATGCATCACTCCAGGCGTTGAAGACATGTACTTCACCTGAGTGAACTGTGTGCAGAGTGAGCCCAAATGACTTCAGATTCCTATAATTTTACTCTGAAAACACCTGTAGCTGAGTCTGTATGTGTCAGGGCTGACTGTATAAATAGGACTTCTTAAATTAATTCCCATGTAGAGTTCAATGTTTATTAAAAGATAAGTAATAAAAATTTGCTCACGGGACATGCATGTGTAATATCGAAACAGCAATGACTCTAACAATTGTTTAGAACTTACATATATATTTTAAAGGAGTATTTTATCATTAAAATTATTTATAATTGACTAGAGTCCCGGTGCACAAAAATTTGTGCACTCGGGGGTGTCCCTCAGCCCAGCCTGTGCCCTCTTGCAGTCTGGGACCCCTCGGAGGATGGCCACCTGCTGGCTTAGACCTGCTCCCTGGGGGATTGGAACTAAGTTGGCAGTCAGGCATCCCTCTGGCAGCCCGGGAGCCCTCAGGGGTTGTCCATTTGCCAGTGGGAAGCAGGCCTAAGCTGCAGTTCAACATCTTAGCGCTGCTGAGGAGGTAGGAGATGCTCCCACCACCACCGCTGGCTTGTGGCTGAGCAGAGCTCCCCCTTGTGGGAGCACACTGACCACCAGGGGGCAGCTCCTGCATTGAGGATTGGCCCCCTGATAGTCAGTGTGTGTCATAGTGACCAGTCATTCCCAATCATTCTGCTGTGAGGGTCAATTTGCATATTACCTTTTATTATAGGGGAGTGCCTGGGCAGCCTGGGTGAGGGGCTGATGGCTGTTTTCAGGCTGGCCAAAGCCTCTTCAGGGTGTGGGTCCCCCCAGGGGTGCATG
>NW_005875341.1:0-12440 GCF_000147115.1 Myotis lucifugus | reverse complement strand
TGGGGGGTAAGGGAGGGCAGGGGATTTCAAGGGCAGCGGGGGGGGGGGGGGGAAGGACACATATGTAATACCCTTTGTAATACTTATTATAATATTTTTTTAAAAAAAAAGAATAAAAAAAAGAAAAAAAAGGAAAAGAAAAAAAAGAATAGCCTCTTAAACAAATAATGCTAATAAAACTTAATATCCACATGCAAAATAATGAAATTAGACCCTTATGCAAAAAATAAATCAAGATGGATGAAAGACTTAAACATAAAACCTGAAATCATAAAATGCCTAGGAGAAAACACAGGGGGTAAAGCTCCTTGACACTGACCTTGGTGATGAAATTTTGGATATGACACCAAAAGTACAGGAAACAAAAGTAGAAATATATAAGTATGCCTACATGAAATTAAAAAGCTTCTGCACAGAAAATAAAATAATCAACAAAACAAAAAGATAACCTATGAAACAGGAGAAAATATTTGTAAACAATATACACGATAAGGGGTTAATATGCAAAGTATATAAGGAACTCATACAATTCAGTAGCAAAAAAAAATAAACCACTTAAAATATGGGCAAAGGACCTGAATAGACATTTTTCCAAAGAATGCATACAAATGGTCAACAAGTACATGAAAAGGTGCTCAGCATTACTAATCATTAGGGACATGCAAATCAAAACCAAAATGAGATATTATCTCATGCCTCATGCCTGTAAGGATGGCTATTATTTTTTAAAAAGATAAAATGCTAGTGAGGATCTGGAAAAGAGGGAATCCTTGTACATCTTTAGTGGGAATGTAAAAAAAAAATGATAAGCTCAAAATTTTAAATTCAGAGTTCTAGGTACAATTAGAGGATCAGGGAGGTTTCTATGACAACACTCAAAACTTTGAGGCTGTTGAAGCCAAAAAGCAGATGTAATGTTTGAAGTTGTAGATTATAACATAAGTGAAATACACGGCCTTATTCAGTCACCTAGGGGAAACACACACACACACACACACACACACACACACAACTGTGGAAGAGAGGAAGTCTGAGAATTAGAAAGAAAGCATTTGGAAGGATTATTATGACCAGAGCACCCACCTCTTCTACTCCACCAAGCCATTATGTTTGTTTGTTTGTTTGTTTGTTTGTTTGTTAATCCTCACCCAGGGATATTTTTTCCATTGATTTTTTTTTTTAGAGAGAGTGGAAGGGAGGGAGAGAGGGGAAAAGAGAGAGAGGGAGACAGAGAGAGAGAGAGCATAGATGTGAAAGAGACACAGTGATTGGTTGCCTCCTGCACATGCTCCAACTGGGGCCGGGAATCAAACCCATGACCCTTCAGTATGTGGGCCAACATTTTAACCACTGAGCAACACCGGCCAGGGCAAGTCACCATTTTTGCAGAAGCCCTTTCTCTACAGTTCCTGGCTTGCTTAAACTACAGCAGTTCCCATCCATGGTAATGTTACGTTTCCTCATGCCTAACTCTCTTTCCCTCATTTTATACATCATAGTAGTACTCAAACTTGAGGGCTGTGGCTAGGGACCAGGGAACTGTGGGTTGGGAACCAATGTTTTAGTCATTTTCCTTACAGATCCTCAGGTAATTTTAATATGCAGCCTAGCTTGACCCATTGTTCCAGTTATAGAAGCCAGTCTTTGAGAAGGCTCATCCAGGAAGAATTTCCAGACTTTTCTTATTTACACCCTGAAACACCTGGAGAATATGTGTGGAAATTGATAGGGGGGTCCTTGTGACTTTGAGCTCTGCTGCTTAGGAGGCCTTTTCCCTAAGTGAAGAAAGCGTTCCATAGAAGATACAATGTGCTGATGAATTCAAACTTGTGAGTGCCACCTGGCCTTTTGTAGCTTTTCATTATAAGCAAAAAATGAGGTTACTCTGTTAGTTGTGGTGGTTGGTCCTTATTGTCAATAGGAAGTAGAGTTAGTGTAGCATTGTACAAGGAAGGAAAAGTATGTCTGCATTACAGGAGATTTTCTTGGGTGCTCTATCTAGTATTGCCATGCCCAGGGGATTGTGTATTGCTTAAGTTATTCTATATGTGTTTCATACACTTGGGCCATGCTCAATGCAGCTAGCTTTAACCTTATCTGTCAATAAAATCTCCTTAAAATTAAAATTTCATGAAAGCTTTTACATTTTCAACTTCTAAAATTGAACAACCCTGTCAAGGATATCAAGAAGTGTCTCTGAGGATTTTTACTTAGTCATTACTAGTTTCTACTTAGTCATCTCTCGTAGTTTCAATGACATTGAAAATATTAGTACAGTGAAATCTCCAATGGAAATCAAAACTTAATTTTCAAAAACAGAACTTAAAAGTCACTGAGATACTCAAAGCTCAATGAAGTTCAGAGATCCACTTGCCAAAGGAACATCATGATTATTTAGAGGTCAAATGAATAAATGACTTAAAAACTGAAACCACATAGAATGGAGAAAATTCATGGCAACCAATGAGCACACCTGATTGGTACGTCAGTCACAGAGCCTGAGTAATCTACAGCCCCACCTGAAAGAACAGCTTATGCTTGATTCTATGTAAACTTAATTTCCTGCCCCTTGTTCATAGTGATTAGACTAGAGCTTGGTATCTGACCCTTAGACAATAAATAGGCTGGTTGGTGAGTTTTCTAGCAAAAGTGTTATTAGGCAAAGGTTATTTGGACTGAGTTCAGAGAGAATAAAAGTTAAAAGTGGCTCCTAAAGCCAAAGGGCCAATTAGAGAGACTGGAGAGGCCATAATGGCCCTTGTATAACCCCAAATCAGAAAATAGGTGCTATAATCATGCAGAAGTAGAGGGTGGAAAAATACATATAGTAGAGGGCAGACTGTGACTTTATAGCAGGACATACAGACAGACCAACTAACCAAAGCAGCAATATGACAGTGCCTAGGCAGGAGAGTGAAGATCTATGAACTGCCACTTTGAAGGCCTGGAGAGGCTCTGGGTCATGAGGGCCATCTGCTCTGGGCTCTGTGTTCTTGGATATCTTTGTGATTCCCCATCACCTCCTTACTTCCTTTGACCTTGTATGAGAGAGATGGAGGGAGTCTTTGATTCTTAGAACGGAGTGAGAAACAAAAAGAGCAACAAGAATGAGCAAAGGAAGCATAGAAACAAGCAAGCAGCCAGGTAACTCAGTAAATGCATAAGCAGTCAGCAGACAGTGATATGGGAGAAAGCCACACAGAGAGCCTACAGATAGAAATTGCTCTGTGTCTTCAACCTCTTCCTCCAGGGTACTATGTGGTGTTCATTGATGTTCCCATACAGATGCCTGTGTGGTGCTAGCTCATTACCCAGAAGTCAAAGAAGGTCAGTGCTCTGCAGTTACTATGTGAGGAAAAATTTTTGTTTTTATGACTATTTTCAACAAGAACTTGGAAAAAGGCTAGTGGTTAGGGTACCCAAATAATTTATCATTCAAATTTGGATACTGTAAAGAATGAAAGGGAGTGCTATTATTAATTACACTAGAGGCCCGGTGCATGAAATTTGTGCATGACAGGGGGTGTCCCTCAACCCGGCCTGCACCCTCTCCAATCTGGGACCCCTCGGGGGATGTCCGACTGCCCTCTCACAATCCAGGACTGCTGGCTCTTAACCATTTGCCTGCCTGCCTGCCTGCCTGATTGTCCCTAACTGCTTGTGCCTGCCAGCCTGTTCGCCCCCTAACTGCTCCCCTGCTGGCCTGATTGACGCCTAACTGCTCCCCTGATGGCCTGATCACTCTCAGCTGCCCTCCCCTGCCGGCCTGATTGCCCATAACTGCCCTCCCCTGCCACGACCCGCCTTCTCCACACGAGGTGGCGGAGACACCGGGAGAAGCCTCCTCCATGCCATGCAGAGCCACGGGACCCCCAGGCTTCACTACATGGAGCGGCCACCAGGCCCTGCCTCCACTGTGCACGCAGCCAATTTGTGGTGGCCATCTTGTGATGATGTCCCACGAGGGTGTTGCGCGAGGGCGTGACACCACCTAGGCTTTTATTATATAGGATGGCATAAAAAGGCATAAACAAAATGGTCTCTGGTAAACTGGGATGTGTGGTTGTAATAATTAATATGTTAGCCTTCAGTTCACCAGAAAAATAAACTAAGCAGAAAAGACTAATTCTCTGGTCACATCAAGCTTTACAATGGCTTGTTTTGGAACCAAACTACAATCCTGGGTTTAATTCTGGAATTTTTATTTTGCAACAGCCAAGCCAAACAAAATGGGCCTATAAATCTTGGACCCACTAAATGGCAATATTTAATGGCTGCTGCAAAAAGTATGAAGTTCAGTGCAACCTAAGCGTCCTTTCCAGGACTCCCACAACACGATTACTCACCCTTGGCTTGTCTGCTAAATTGACTGTTCTGTGCAGCATCATTTCATTCCTGCTGGTATCCTGTCCACCTACACACACAGTTTGTAAAATAACCCGTGCCAAAGGAAAGCAAACAAAATCCTCTGTTCTCCATCCCGATGTACACGGATCACTCCTTTTTTGGAATTAGATCGTGCAAACAGCATTTGTGTTACAAGAGGCAAATACTGATGATAAAGGGCAGGCATTATATCAACCATGTAACTTCAGCCTAAAATACTTATTCCCCCTGTGCCTTTGTTTTCTAATCTTTAGAATGGGCTAATAGATACCTTACTAAGGACTGTTTTGATTATGAGATAAAATATATAAAACTGCTTTGTAAGTATAAGAAATTATTTAATATAAGTACTTATTTGGGGGCAGGTGATAAGGAAAGCTATTGTAAAATAGAGAAGAGATTATAGAAGTCAAAACACAAAGATCTGGCCTGGCTGGGATGACTCAATGGTTGAGCATTGCCCTGTGAACCAGGCAGTCATGGTTTGATTCCAGATCAGGGCACATGCCTGGGTTGTGGGCTCATTCCTCAGTGTAGGGCAGGCAGGAGGCAGCCAATCAATGTTTCCCTCTCATCATTGATGTTTATATCTCTCTCTCCCTCTCCCTTCCTCTCTGAAATCAATAAAAATATATTTTTTTAAAAATCACAAAAACCTGTAAACAGGCCTACTGTTTATATTGGACTATGAAATTGGTCTGAGGCAGAGGAAAGATATTTTTTTAGCTCTAAGGGCCTCATTTTTCTCTTCTTTAAAAAATAGACTTGTCAAAATTAAAAGAAATAATGTAATTTATAGTGTTTTATAAAGAGTCAAGTGATTTTACAAATGCAAAGTAGATTCTTCCTGTTCTTGTCAAATTATATATTTTGTATACACTGCTGCTAGTGTTCACCTTTGGTTAATCGGAGATTAGAAAGTAAATCACACTCGGGCTGTCTCTGCTCCCAGTACTATTATATTACTTAATCACTGTTATCCTTACTATTTCACTACAGTAATATTTGTCAGACCTGATAGATTTTGTTTGCATTAACTCATCTGACCTTTCATCTTTCGGTGAGTTCCCAAGCATACTCTTACTTCCCCAAAGAAAACCAAACTGCATTAAAAAGTGCAGAGCTACCAGCAAAAAACAAAACCTCTGAGACAAAAGCTTTTGCACATATATACCATCTTTGCGAACCCTGGTAGAAAAGTGTAAGAGTTTTGAGCAACAAAATAAACACAGTATTGGATTACAACTCAAAGTATAAATAAATATTCATGATTCCGTACTGGTACAAATTATTTGAATAAGTAATTAAACAAATAAGTAACTGAATGGGGGAGAAAAGGCAGGTCTACAGTGCAGAAGAATTCAAAGTAGTTTATGTCACTCTGCTCCTCAAGGAAGCTGAGCATAACTTCCTACCTTTTAAGCGTGGGATGTACATAGTGACTTTCTTCCAAAGAGGACAATATGGAGAAACTACTGCCTCAACCAGGTGCTCAAGTTTGATCAATACTGATAAGTTGATAGCAGGTTCCCTTGACAGTTTGTGATGAGAATGGTGCTTTACCTCTCTGGTCTTCCTTCCAAAACACAGAACCTCAGTCTAACCATGAGAAAAAACATCAGGAAAATCCAAACTGAAGCACATTCTATAAAATATCTGACCAATGCTACTCAAAACTGTCAAGGTCATCAAAAAGACGGAATGTGTGAATAAACCTCCTAGCCATGAGGAGCCTAAGATGACATGAAAACAAAAGAAAATGTGGTAACCTGGTGAGATCCTGGCACAACAAAAAGGACCTTAACTGAAAACTGAAGATCTGAATAAAGTATGAACTTTAGTTAATATTAATATATCAATATTGGTTCATTAGTTTTGACAAATGTACCATACTAATGGAAGATGTTAGCAATAGGGGAAATTGGATGGTATACGGAAATTCTCTGTTTTATCTTTGTAACTTTTCTGTAAATCTAAAAATACTCAAATGAACAGTTTACTTTTTGAGTGATAACCTAGTGTTTGGTAGGGCACAACTATTTTAATTTTGTCTTTGTTTAATAAGTATAATGATAAACTTCATAGAAGGCATGTTAGTGATAAATTAACCTAATCTACCTCACCATCCCCTTTCCCTTCCACCATATAACAGATGAGAAGACTGAGGATTATGTATTTAAGGGTACAGCCATACATAAATTATGTTTCATAAAAATAAATTTTCTAGTTCTGCTGCTGTAAACATTTAAACTGCAGGTAACTGAGAAGGAGTAGAGCAGTAATTGTACATTAAGCTATAAGTCACAGGATTTGGGTGTACTTTCTACTCCTCCATAAAACTAACTTCATTAGATTAGGCAAATAACTAACTCTCTTTGACTCTCAATTCCACATTGGTATAAAGAGGAGATAGATCTATATTCTCCCAAATTTGCTTTAATAAAAAAAGAAGAGAGGTTCCGTTCAAATTTTTCTTCTTTAAATTTTGGCTCCATCACTCAGTGCCTTAGGTTCTCACCTTTAAGAAAAAATGGGGATAAATTCCTTCTGATTAGTGTTTGGGGATTCTTAGGATATATTTCTAGAAGTGGGACCACTGTGTCCGATGGCAGTTCCATTTTTAATTTTTTGAGGAAACCCCTATATTCATAGTAGCACTATTTATAATAGTTAAGATCTGGAAACCCCCAAGTACCCATCAGTAGATGAGTGGATAATAAATATGTGATACATTTATACCATGGGATACTATGCAGCAGTAAAAAAGGAGGATCTCTTACCCTTTGAGACAGCATGGAGGGACCTGGAGAGTACTGTGATAAGTGAAATAAGCCAGTCAGAGAAAAACAAGTATCACATGATCTCATTTATATGCGGAATCTAATAAACTGATGAACAAAATAGATCCAGAGACACAGAAGTATTCAACAGACTGGCGAATCTCAAAGGGAGGAAGAGTGGGGTGGGGGGGAGGTTCTGGAAGACACTAACCAAATATTCATAACCCATGGACACAGACAATAGTTTGGTTGGTAGGCCTGGGGGTTGGTAGGGGGTGGAGGGATAATGGGGTGGGGGGGGAATGGGACATCTATAATACTTCCAATAATAAAGATAAATTTTTAAAAATGGTGATTAAATGGTACCGACCTGACAGGATTGTCCTAAAGAGTAAGTAAAATAATATATGTGAAACACTTAGTATCCTATATTACACATGTAATATTTCTATCCTGCCTTGTACTCCCAAAATGACTATAGATAAGAACATAAACTACATGGTGTGAAAGATAGATTAGTATTTAGTTGAAACTTTAAGACACATTCACAAAGGAAGTGCTTTAAAGGAGAAAAGTCTGAGCAGTTGTAAGAAGTCACTTGTCAGGGATAAGTATTGAGATTTCTCTGTTTTCAGAGATCCTCAGAGCCCTTCACCATAAATTGAAATGCTCTCACCTGAGTGCGGTTTTGTGAGGAAAGTGTGGCATTTGCAATTATTCTCACAGTGGTGCAGGGGCTGTGGGCCAAGTCATGAATAATAAAGAAAGACAATAAATCAAAAATACATTTATATTTCCTCTTGAAAATATGCTTTTACACTTGTTTGTGAGATTTGGAATTCTAAAATGTCATACATACCACAGGAGGAGTGTTCATTGTATTTACTCAGTACACAAGTTTGCCATAGAGAAAGGTATTTTATAAGGGTTTTCCATACATAAATAAAACCTTAGAGTTAATAAATGTTAAAACAGAATGTACTAAGGATAAATTATAGATCCTGGAAATTACCAAGAGTTGACTGTAGTAGCTAAGTAAATACAATAAAAACAAATGTGTGGCTTAAATTGTTCAATTAATTGATACTTTTTAAGCATTCCAAAAACCTTGCTAGAGCAAAGTGATCAATAGCTTGAGTTTTTTCAGTACCACTTGCAAAAAAGAGATTTTCTAAACGGCCAAACTTAAGTGCTATCATGAGTAAATGGTAGGTGTCACTTCTAATTTTTTAAAATTTTCTCATAGTTTAGCATTAAAATGTTAATCTAAAACGGTCAAATGTTTCTCATTAATGGGTATTCAGCAAAGGGAAGCTTTGACTTATTACAGAAATGTATACTATTCATGTTGGCAAGCAAATTCTGTGCTTTCCTTCTGTGGAATTACTTCTAATAGCAATTTAACAAGTTTTTGTTGTTGTTGTTTGTTTTTTGGTGGGGGGAGCTAAGTGTTCCCTAAGCCCATGTGGGGACACGGATAAAATCCTGCCTGGGCAGTTGTGGTTAAGGTGCCTTGATAACAATGATCAGGATGGTGGCAAGAATTGATGACCTTCCAAGCAGGTATTTCTACTTTTCCCCTTCCTGGGAGAGCTCTGTTTCCTCTTGATAACCAGTGTGGTTGTGGGAAGCTGCTGTTACTTAGCTTAAAGGTAGAGAATATCACAAAGATTAGGCCAATCCAACCCCCTGACTCCAATGACTGGTTCGGGTTGGGAATGTGGCCTACTCTCCTCCAGTCAGGGTCAATCTCTGGACTTGGCTAAGAATGCTGGGACAAGCAGGCTCGTAATCCTCCTGGAGGAGAATGAGGAAACACGGAGCCTGTCGTGAGAGTGTTGGTAGCCACCTTGGGTTCATGAGCAGAACAAAACTGGGATAAAGCTAACAATGAGGAAGGCTGGATGGAGAGACATAAATACACTAGATTGTTGTAACTTAATTAAACCACTGAATTAATCACTAGATTTTCCAGTTATATGGGCCAATAAATTCTCTTTATAATTTTAGTCAGTTTGAGTTGTGTTGTTACTTGCAACCAACAACATCCCAACTGATTGAACAGCTAACATTGATGGAGCACAAACATTATCTCCTTTATTTTGCACAAACACCTAAGAAATAATTACTGTTATTATCCTAGTAACACAGATGTGGAAAATGAAGGTCAGAAAAGATGAGTAACTTGCTTCAGCGAGGAAGTAAAATTCAAACTGTTCTAATACCAGGAGCTCATGCTGTAACCACTATGCTAGCACTTTCCTCCCAGATTAAAAAAAAATCAGAGAGTGAATTAGACATTTGACATTAGATGGCAATTTTAACTTCTCAGACTCTAATTATATAATTTTCCTTAGCTAAAAGTTCACATCAAAAGGAAAGGGTTGCTTGTGGTTAAGGAAAAAGTACTTTAAATTTCTGATATCAAGGGTTTTTAAATCACAGAAAAATGTTGCTCATTTCTTTTATTAAAGCTCTTTTACATATTCACACCTACAGTAGAATCTGTCCCATTTCTGTTGCAAAGACAGAACACTATCCGCGAGCTCGCATCTTACTTTCTACAGAAGTTCTAATTCAAATTGCAAAAGTCTGAAGACTTGAGTTCTTATCTTGGGTTCTGAATCTCACTGCCTCGCCAACTGAGATATTAAACAGCTGCTTTTTTATTGGTTTAGTGCAGTTCTTTGAGAAGTTCCCAATTATTGACAATTGGCATACCCACAAATGTGTTCACAGCGAGTGGCCTATTTTCCAAAGCCAGTCAGGAATAGTTTGTTTATACAATCAAATCAAATAGGTATTAGGCCTATTTACTGGGCCAATAAATGCATCAAGTTATCGTTAAGTATCAGGTATGCACTGTACAAAGGATTAATACATTTGGCAATTCAAATGGCTCCATAGGAAACTGTCAGGACTGAGCAGTAAACAAATGTAAATGACATAACATTACAAGAAAACAGTGGGAGATCCAGAAATTGCTATCTACTTGGTGTTATGATTTATAGATGGTGATAGGTAAGAAAAAAAACACAGTTAAAAAATAATAGACTGATAGACCATTTTCTTATCAAAGCTAAACCAGAGCTTACACATGTAGTTGGGAGCACCATATGTAGAATTCACAATGTCTGTCTCAGGGTGTCATTTTTTTAAAACATATGCACTGACTGTACACAAATGTAAACGTGAAAGTAAAAATCTCCATCTCCCATCTAAACTCCAGTGATTCTCCTCAATGGTAACCACCATTAACATTTTCTTGAGTATCCTCCAGAAAAAGAAGTTAGCACATACCTTTAAAAAATGTACATATATAGAAATGAATATATTGTATGCTCTGTTGTACACTCTACTTTTTTCATCTAGTAACATCTAGACAATCTTTTGATGTTCAGCACATTCAGATCTTCCTCACCCTTTATAACAGACCCTTAGGATCCTATTAAATGTATACACCATAATTTATTTAATCAGGCTTTTGTTGATGGATACCAGCCTCCCCCCACACACACCTACACCTTTTCATACTATTACAAACAATGCTGCAAAAAATTTCATCTTATGCAGATTGTGGTGTACACTTTTGTATCCATTGATGGGTGAATTCTTACCAATAGAATTTATAGATCAAAGGGTTGTGTTTTTAACTTTGGGAGATCATGTCAAATCACCAACCCTCTAAAAATATCCCACCAATTTACATTTCCACTAACAGTCCTTGAGAGTTTCCCACATATCCCACACCAAAAATACATGTCATCAGGTAATTCCAATAAGCTAATCTGCTGCAGAAGGTCACATTTAAAGTTACATGGTTCCAAAACTAAACAACAAATTTCATTATTTATTTGCATTTATCAAAATTTTAATTCAATTTATAATCAATTTTAACACTTCTCAAGATGGCCTTCCTCCCCCTAGATCTTCTCATGCACCAGCCCCTTAGTAGTACTTCCTGCTAATACCAATTTATCCTCCAGCCCAGCCACGCTTCCTCTTTCTTGAGTCCTGTGTGTCCCTTTTTGCTTCCTACCCTGACTCCTAATCCCTTGATTATATTGTTCCACTCACACTTTTCCTTCTTTTTCCCTCTGCAGAATAGGAGAGCTAGTGTAAGAGGGGGAAAAACCCTCTGGATTCGGTGAAGTGTCTCAGGACAAGTGAAGTGGATCTTGAGTCATGTGTCAACCAGCATCATGAGTGAAGGGGGTCTGTGCTAGAGGTCATGTGTGAGCCAAGTGGGATTAAAAGGCTATGTTGCCCTCGTTATTAGATATGGACTTTGTTTTTAATATGCAAACACATACTAACTTCTGATATATGGTTACATGGAAATGTCTAATATTTAAAGTTCTCAGAATAACCTCATGATAAGAGTCCTTAATCTGTACTTCAGAAACAGTATAATACAGTGGTTAAAAACACAACTCTGTGTCCTGAGTTTGACTCTTGGGTCTAACATTTTCTAGCTATGGGACCATGGGGAAGTGGCTTAACCTCTTTATACCTCAGTTTTCCTTTGAATGGAGATAATAACAAACAGGTCACACCTCACTGGGTTTCCAGAATTTGATGCATTAATAATGCGAAGTGCTTATAATTGTGTCAGGCACATAGTAAACCCTAAAGAAATGTTAGCTATTTGTGTCATATTTCCAGAAATGGCAGGAAAGGCAGTATTTGGAGAGGATGAACTCTGACAACGTGTCTCCTAGCATACAGCATTCTATGGACCAAACCACATGAGGCAATCCATGAAAATCTGCACAGGTAGAGATGGTATAATTTCACTGCTATTATTACCTTGAAAAGAATTCATTTGAAAGGCTAATTTGCCATGCTTGCACTTCTTTAGAAGATGCATGGAAACCTTGAACAAAGCTACAGTCATCTAAATAAATGTGAAATATATACCTAATTTCACAATTTGATTGTCCCTCTATACCTCTAGAGATAGAGCTCTTAGAAACAAATGTACCTATTACTAGTATATTACCTTTTATCTTGGATGTTACTTAATTATGCTAGTAGTCTCCTTATAGATCAACTCAATTCTTTATTTTTCGCAGCCCTTCGGGAAGAAATGCTAAAAATATTCAAGGACTGAAGAATAAATGAATATGAGAACCAGTATAAATATTATCTCACCACTTTCACCTTAAAACGTCAAGTTATGAGTGTTCAAAGGCTAATTAGAATTTCACCAGACAAGGTAACATCCTCAGAGAAGCCTTTCTGACCATCCCTACCCTACCAACCTCCCTCCCT
>NW_005875340.1:0-12443 GCF_000147115.1 Myotis lucifugus | reverse complement strand
CTGTGCATTCTGAGGTGCTGGTCTGACCCTGGGCCTTTGAGGGTTTCCTTTGGGCTGAAATAAATGGAGCCAATTTTCCGAATTTGACTGAGTCCAGTTCTCTGTGCCCTCGGCCAGTTCTTCCTCGGATGTGGCCTTTGCCTGCGAAGTTGAGAGGACCCCTTTCTAGGCACTGCAGAGTCCGCACGGATTATGTGGTGGAGCCCCCACTGTGAGGAAAAGGAAACTATGCCAGTTCTCGCCCATCCCATCACCTGTGTGCGTGCCTGGATTCGTTCCTGTGGGTTGGAGGGTCCTCCTGTGTCTGCTCACGGATGGGCAAGCATGACGTCCCCGTGTTGTCTATTCTCCACGCCACCGGGCACCCCACCCTCCCCCCGTGGGTTTCATGTATGCGGTTGAACGCCTCCTGATTCGTCTGCGATCCAGTGAGATCGCGATTCCATTCTGCTGTTGGCCAGCACGGGGACTAGCTGTTTGTCTTCAAGCCCCCCACCCCCGCAAATGAACCTGGTTCTCTTCACCACCCACCCCCCCTCCTTCTTTCCTGAAAATGCGCCTGTGCCCACTGAGTGCCCCCTCCTGATGTAGTGCCCTCCCTCTCACAGATGCCAGTTTCCCCTGTGTACCTTTCCGGGTTTGCTTTGAGCCTGCACACTTCTGAACTAAATGAAGTCAGTGTTTTGAAGCTGACCGAGTCTAGTTCTTTGTGCCCTCACCCATTTTCTGTCGTCATGTGCCCTCAACCGGGTGAAGTTGAGGCCAACTTCCAGGGAATGCAGAGTGAGTATGGCCCATGTGGTAGATCAGCCTCTGTGAAAAGCGTGATGAAGACCATGGATTCGTGAGCCCTATGCATGAGTGTCTCTCGTTTCTTACTGCCCCCCCCTCTTGTGCGTGTTCCATTAGTGCTTGTATGTTGGTGGATCTTGTCTTGTCCCCCTGTGTGTGGACAATCATCCCCCTCTCCCTGGCTTGGTCCATTTTGCCACTGCAGTGTGCTGTGCTCAATGACAGGAGTGCTGTGCTGGTGTCCCTCTCCCCCATGGGTGCTTCTTCAGTGTGTTCCCTCAGCCCAGTGCTGCCCTGTCATCTCTACCTCCACCACTGCCACATTCCCAGTGGTTTTTGAGGGAGGAATGTCCCGGTGTATGCCTCACCCCAGAGCCTGGGCTTATGTCCCTTGGAGGTCTCTCCCCATCACCCTGTCTGTACTTCATCCACATCTACTGTGTCTTCTGGCCTGTTGTGTGTGCTGCCATTGTACCTTTTCCCCAGGGCCCACCCTCACACAGCATCTTGTCTCCAACGTTCAATGGAGTCACTGAGCCACAGTCAACAGGGTTGTGGGCATAGGGACAAGGACAGGGACTTGCAAGCAAGTGAGCGTGATATAAGCTGGGGGAAGGGGTTCATGGGAGGTACATGGAGCACAAGGGATTGGTGCGAGGCCAGGCTGTGAGTGGCAGGGCACAGTCTCAGGGTGTTTGGAGTCCAGGGTGGCTATTGCAGCTTCTCGGGAGTGGAGGCTGCAGTTGAACTCATTCCTTCCTGGCTTTGCTCTTTCAGGTTGATGTGTCCCAGTCTCCTTCCATGTCCATAGCTGTGGGTGTTGGTGGGCAGTTCTGCCTGAGGGTGTCCTAGCTGTGGAAGTTGCCTCTCTGTGGCACGTTCTCCAGGCATTGGGCTCCAGCAGCATCATCACGCTTCCTGGAACCTTTTCCCCCGTGTGCTGGAAAGGGACGGTACTCGGTCACTAGTTTTGCCCTGGGAATGTCCATGCCCTGGCACTGCCAGGGCAACCATTATGTCCTGCACCCGTCCCCCACACAGCCACTCCTGTTCTCCCCACAGCAGTCACCAACAAGGCTCTCCAGGACCCCTTTTCCAACCTCAGCTAGTGTCTGCCCACAAGCTGTCTATCAGCCTTCCCGTCTCCCTGGTGCCTTGCAGCTCAGCCTTCCACCTCTTTGGAGCCAACCCCCACCACTCACCTCTTCGTCTGTCCTCTTTCCAGCTCTGCTTCTCTTCCCAGGAACCGCTTTCCCTTTTTCCCCATCTTCCAGAATCCTGTTGGAGTGACCATTGCAAGTGTGAGGCTCCACCAACGCCTCTCAGGTTCCGTGTCATCTCCCCTAAATCCCATGGACTTTTTGGGGGAGCATTCCTTCCTGTGCTGTGGCCCCAGGGATGCCGGTTGCTCCTCCTCTGGAACACAGCCTATTCTGCCTGCCCCCTTCCTGTGTCTTCCCCCCCATCCCGCCACGGAAAGTTGTACCCTCCTACCTCCCCCCAATCCCACAACCTGTTCATCTGCCTCCTGCTCTCAATGGTGGCTTGTGCTCTCGCTGCAGTGCCGCTGTCACGCGCTCAGCTGCGATGGGTGCGCAGTTGCTCCCTCTGTGTTCATGCACAGACACTCACCTCCTTGCTCAGCAGCGCATGGATGTGAAATCAGCAATTGGACTCAATCCCCTCCGTCAGATTGCATTTCCAAGGAAGCCATTGCATTGTCCTCCTCAGCCCGGTCTGCTTTGATCCCCAGGAGCTGGCCCAGCTGTGAATTAAAGTGAGTCAGCGTTGCCCCCCCCGCAGATTGCCTGTCCACAGTTTCTGTTGCCATCCAGGTGTTCCTGGATCATGGCACAGTTCGTGGTGGGTGCAGCACATTTCCTTGTCTTACCGGCCATCTGCTGTCTGCATTCTCATAGGTCTCCAATGTGGCGAGCCTGGTTTTTGCCTGCTGTGTCTGCAGATTTCTGCGAGCCGAACAGCTTTCAGCAGGAAGTCAGGTAGGTGTGCGCTTGCCTTGCGGATCTCTGTCTGCTGCTGCTGGTTCCAGGAAGCGTTCCATTGCTGGTTCCCTCGGCCTCACAGTGGCTGTATCCCCAATGGAGCTGCTGGGATTCCGGAGGAACATGTGTCAGGATTGTTAGCCCTGTTTCCCATGGCATCACCCGGGAGTGCTAGGGGAGCAGGTGCAGAGCCTGCACGGAAAGGGGTGGGTACAGCGGAATTCAGCAGTGGGGATCTCAGGTAGCAAGCACAGGGAGCAGTTGTGGAGCGTGTGGGGAGCATTTGGGGATTCTTACTTACTTGTTTGTCAGGCTGACCTTCTCCTCTGCTCGCAGCGCTACCTCAGGTTTCTCTGGTCCTCCACAGGGATCTTTGCAGTCCCCATCCACACGGGCTGTGCAGTTACCGGGTGGATGTGCCGTTGCTGCACTTTGTTTTGCCGTGCACAGGCAGTGCTCATGTGCATTTCACAGCATCCCCGCATTGCTTGGCGCAGGCTGAGATGCTGTGCCATTCAGCAGTTGTCCTCAGCAAGTTTTCAGCGCTGGGAGTTGTCGTCCCCAGCAGCCTTCTGGGTGCCATTTTGGAAAGTGCGTCTGCTGCTGCCTTCTGAGGCCTTCCTTGTGGGGTTCCAGTCCCTGACATGCACTGTGTGTGGCGTTTCCCCATGAGCTGCTCTCTTCATGTATCCGTTATGCCCTCCAACATCCCTAAAGCAGGTTCTTGGGCCCCTAGGGACACTACGGAGCTCTGCAGCTGGGAGGATGGGGCCATTTGTCTGCCTGGACCACGTCCTCCAGCTCTCATTTGTGTGGTCCAGGGTCTCTGCTCAGATTCTCACGCACTGGTTTCCCCAGTGAGCTGTAGCCGTCCGTCCTTCCCCTCCACTTCTCCATGGCTCTTCCTGCTGTGATTCCCTGATGTTACTGGAGGCCCCCCCCCGCCGCCCTCCATTAAAGAGTGCAGTTCGAGTTTAGTCAGATTCTCTGTAAAGGCAAGGGAGTGTCCTGTCCCCCCGCCCCCCCAATGCAAGGAAAAACTTACCCAGGGTTTGCTGAATGCGGTGGGTAGTCAGCGGGGCTCACGGGGCCCCTTGGTGCATCCCAGGATCGCTTGACAGTGCCTGCGGTGCTTCCTTGACCTTCCTTGGAATTTTCCCGCGACCACGCCAAGTCCTGTGTGCTTAAGATGATTGCAGTCGCCTGTGCTGTGACTTTGTGTTGTCGGCTCTTTGGGCGGCTGAGCGGGCGATGCTCGGAGAGCAATGCAGCCATGGTGTGGAGAGGGGATGAGGAGGCCGCACCTTGCTTTTATCAGGTGCCCTCAGAAGGAAGCTGCGTCAGTGGTTCTCATTGTGACTTATTGGGCGTTAGTTTAGGGGCGTGGGCCAGAACTCAGGTTTTCCCGCCAGGATGGGGGGGCTGCCTGCTTGTGAGAG
Source organism: Myotis lucifugus (assembly GCF_000147115.1). Taxonomy (NCBI): domain Eukaryota; kingdom Metazoa; phylum Chordata; class Mammalia; order Chiroptera; family Vespertilionidae; genus Myotis; species Myotis lucifugus. The sequence goes on along the minus strand of NW_005875340.1, from coordinate 8,209 downwards.
GTCTTGCCTGCAGGTGAGCTTCATCTCAATGACAAAGACCAAGCACCTCAGCGAGCCTTTTCTGGATCTGGAGGCACCGGAAGCAGGGAAGCCCCTACCGCCCGACAGTTTAGCCCGACAGTTTAGCCAGTTTACCACCCTGCCGTCTCTGCTGCCCAAAGACAGCGGGCTCAGTCAGGGACGAGGTTGGTGTCTGAGGCTGGGGATTCGGTCCTCGCCCTGAGGAGAGGGAGCTGTTCCCACTGCAGCCCACAATGGCTTGCTTCAGGGCCCAGTGCGAGCATTGCCCTGTCAGCCGCTTGGCGCCTCCTTTCCTTTTGGCTTCAGCCGCCCACTCAGAGAAAGGGCCCTCGGGCCTGTGTTGGAGGCTGAGGCTAGCGCGTGGAGGGCCTCCCTGGAGCGGCTGCAGGTGAGGGGGGGGGGCGGGCAGAGCTCGGGAGGGAGGAGGAGCGGGGAGTGCGTGCGCTGAGGTGGTGGGTACCGTGGGTTCGGCCACAGTTCAGGCATGCAGGTGAGGCTCATCTCAATGATAAAGACCGACCGCCTCAGCGCGCCTTTTCCTGGCTCTCGGGGCACCGGAAGCAGGGAAGCCCCGACTACGTCTCTGCTTGCCGGCTAGAGACTGTGGGTCCCGTCAGGGATGAGGGTGGTGTCTGAGGCGGGGGATTCAGTCTGCACCCTGAGGAGAGGGAGCTGTTCCCGCTGCAGCGCACAATGGCTTGCTTCAGGGGCAGGTTCGACTGTTGTCCTGTCAGCCGCTTGGCGCCTTCTTTGCTTTTGGCTTCAGCCGCTCAGAGAAAGGGCCCCGGGTTTGTTGGAGGCTGAGGCGAGCGCGGCAGGCCTCCCTGGAGCGGCTGCGGAAGTGAGGCTGCAGGTGAGCGGTGCAGAGCGCGGGAGGGAGGAGGAGCGGGGAGTGCGTGCGCTGAGGTGGTGGGTAGACCCGTTGCCCCGTGGTTCGGTCACAGTTCGGGCAGGTGTGGGTCTGCTTCCCATTCCGGTGTGAGTTTCATGCCAGTGGGTGTGCAGCGTTTCCACAGCTCATTGCCCAGCGTTCCCAGTCCTCCTGCCCCAAGAGAAGAGACTTTCAGGAGCGCTTTGCTCCCTCCCCTGTGTCGGGTCCTCTTGGCCTGTCAGTCAGTTCCCTTTCCTGGCATGTGCTCATGAATTCCATTGGTTACGCTGCATGCGTGTGCCTGACTGTGCGCTATGAGGACAGCAATCTCTCTGCCTTGCTCCTCTTTGTGGGGAATTTAGGTTTGCCTGCGTGCTCCCTGTTTTCCTTGACCGCATGGAAGATTGAAGGCGGAGAAGAGTGTGTTGACTTCATTCTTCCTTGTTGTTTGCCAGCCATAGTCACCTGGCTTGCAGGTGCACAGCTTCCATGTGCTATGGCACAGGGAGTTATGAAGGGTGGCTCGGTGCTGCTACTTTACTGCCAATTTCCACTCACTGATTGTCTCCTGTGAGGACCTGCAGTTCTCCCCCACCTCCCCTAACCCTTTCTTCCTAACAGGTTTCCATGGAGAGGGAGGCCTGGTTTTTCATGGGGGGCTTTCGTTGCATTGCTCTGGCTTCACATTCTCAGGCTCCCATTAGGGGCCATGCAGTGTTCTCTGTGCTGTGCTCCGTTGTCCCACTTTTCTGTTTCCCTGTTCATTTCCAGTTGTGTTATGATGTTTCCATGGTTACATTTCCTTTCTGGCCACATGCCCTGTTTGCATGCTCCTCCTTGATCCCATTGATCCAGTTTCTGGTGTGAAGGGGGCACAGAAGTCCTGGGCACCTGTCACATTGACGTTCCGTGTTTGGCTCCTGCTCTTCAGGAGTCGTGGGGAACTGTCCCTGCATTGCAAGTCTCACAGAGGTGGTTTCCAGAATTCGGGATGCCGCTGCCTGTTTCCACATTTTCCCGCCCTTTGTCCGTGGTGACAGGCACGTGTCCTCCCAGCAAGGGCAGCCCATGCCGTTGCTGTGTGGTCCTCTTTGGCCATTTCCTGCTGTTCATTTGTTTTAGTCTTCGCCTGCATGTGGTTGCTGCTTGTGTGGTCTCCTCATCGGCTTTGCGCGCATGTGCTTTTTGGTTGATGTCATGCTTCTGAAAAGTGCTCTGCATGTTTCCCTGTGTAGGCATTTCTTCCTTACGAGTATTGATGTTATTGCTGGTTTATGATGAGCCCTGTATGTTTCCATGCTGCTTTGCTGCGTTGGACTGTGACTCTTCTCCAATGAGACACCAGTGTGTGCTTCCCGCTTGAAACTCACAGCGTCTGCTGTGCGCTGTTTGAGTGCTGTTCTGAATGTCTCCGCACTGCTGTGCTTCCACGTTTCTGAGTGCTGCTTCTGTTCCTCTGCTGCCGTCTGGTGGCTGCCAGCGGGATGGCGCAGTGTTTCGGCAGCGGTGGGGAGCTGGTGTTGTTACATTTCTCTTTCGTAGTGCGTTGATATGTCCAGAACATTTTGAAGGCTGCCTATGACATGCTGTCCTCCCTCCCTCCCTCCCTCCCTCCCTCCCTCCCTTCCTTCCTTCCTTCCTTCCTTCCTTCCTTCCTTCCTTCCTCCCTTCCTCCCTTCCTCCCTTCCTCCCTTCCTCCCTTCCTTCCTTCCGTCCTCCTTTCCTTTGCAGTCATAATTATCAGTTTCCCTGTTTTCCCACTGGTGCACATCATTGCATTGCTTCTGTGCAGGGTGGCTCCCTCTTGCTGTTTGGTTGCATGCTTTAAGATGTTGCTGGCCTTTATGAAGGGCCTGTGGTTCCTCCAGTCTGCTTCCCAATAGATTTCCATGCAGGGGCCTGGTTTTGCAGAGGGAGCATCAGCTGGTTTGCTCTGGCCTCAGGTCCTATGGCTCTCACCGTGACCCATGATGGTGCGCGACATCCACTTCTGCTCCATTTTTCCCTTTTGATGTGGCCTGCGCCTGGAACCGCAGTGTTTGCTGCATGTGGCATCCTGCTGCTGTTATCTTGTAGGTCAGCCGCTCTCCAGAATTTCGGGGTGCTGTCATGCTGCAGAGTTTTCTGTGTTGCTTTGCATGTGCATTTCCTTCTGGCTTCTCATCATGTTATGTTGCAGCATGTTTTCTGGGTCACAGGAACCAGACAGGCCATAATTTTGGTGAGGGTTGTGTGTCTGTTGTCATGTGTTCTTGCTTCTTGCTGCATGTACTGCCATGTGTTTTGGTTACAGGCTTATTCTTCCTCAATCACAGGAGGCCATCATTCCATGTGTGTTTGCTGTTGCGTGGATATTTCCTCCGCCCCCATTACTTTCCCTGTGTCTGCCTTGCAGTTTTTCTCATGGAGTCTCTTTACGGAAGTTTCCCCACCCAGTGCATGTGTGCAGTTTCTGCGCTGCTATGTTTTGGCATTAGTTTTCTGAGAGGGCCACAGTGGGTCCTGCCATGAACCTATGACATGAGTATGTCAAGTATGGTAGCTGTGATGTTGCCGATGCCTGGGGGCAGGTGGGTGGAGCCCCAGGAAGGTGTCAGCGAAAAGCTCCGGGAGAGATTGGTTGTTATTCTTCCGTTTTTCCTTCCTCCCTCCCTCCCTCTCTCCCTCCCTCCCTCCCTCCCTTCCTTCCTTCCTTCCTTCCTTCCTTCCTTCCTTCCTTCCTTCTTCCTTCCTTCCTTCCTTCCGTCCGTCCTTTTGTCCTTCCTTCCTTCCTTTCATCATTTCTTTCTGTTTGTTTGCCTGCCTGCCTGCCTGCAAGTAGCTCAGCTGATGTGAGCGTCCGGCCCGTCATTGATTCTTGCTATGCCAGGTGAGTTTTGGATGTCGGAGTTTTGCTGTGCTTAGGATGTCTGCTAACTGAGCCTGGGGAGTCCTTCTCTGGCTTGTGTTCTTTTCCATAGCCAGTACTTCTTCCTTTTGTAGTTACCCGTTGACCTCACAACTGTAGGTCTCTTCTGGGACCTACAATGCCTCGCATGCAGTCTAGGGTGCATGTGTTCTGAGATGCCCCATGACAGCCTTTCGGGGATTGTGCTTGCAGCAGCTGTGTGCTGTGATGTCACAGGCCACCTGTGCTCGTGAGACTGGTGCAGGTTTCCTGTCATCTGCGCAGGAGGGGACGGATTTCCGTGCCACGGCAAAGGAACGCTGCTTTCAGTGCTGCCCCTGGCTGGTTTTCCTTTTGTTTTTCCCATTTGCTTTGCTAGATTCTTGCCCTGCCTCCTGTGTCTGCTTTCGTCCAGGGCACCTACTGTCCTTCCAGCCTCATCCCTGGCCCTGACTCTCCATGAAAGGAAGCCAATGAGTGCTGGGCATGTGTAGCGCTGCCATTGCCTGCTGTGTTGCTGCTTTCTGCAGGCTGCAGGGAGCATCTCTCTGTTTCGGTGTTTCCAGACAGGTGGTTTCCCCAAGCAAGCATGGCACTGGCTCTCTTTCCACAGTTTCTGCTGCTTGTGTGTGTGTATGGCGGCATCTGGGTGTTGTTCACACTATCAGTCTGTGACAGTGATGTGGTGGTCATTCCCGTCTGCCATTTCTGCGTGTGTCCTCGTTTCCCGTTGTGTGCGTTCTTTGGTTGCCTGCTTTGTGGTCTTCTTATTGGTTTCTTGCTTGGGCAATGAAGTGTTGCCATTCCTGGCCTGCCGGGACAGTGGTTTGCATGTTCCCCTGCTCTGCATTGTGCTGTGCGAGGAAGTCCTTCACATGTCACATTGGCTTAGTCCTTCCTGATTTTCCCTGCGGCTTTCAATGTTGCTTTCCCGCCCTGCTTTGTCAGTCATTTCCAGTCAGCCTCTTCTCCGTGCTGGCAGTTTCCTGTTGGCAGTATCTGCTGTTCCAACTCTGGGGGTTGATCCGCGATCCCCTCTCTGTGCGCTGTGAAGGTCGCGCCACTTTATTTGTGATCCTTTGCTGCCACCTTGTGGCTATTTTTGGAGCAGCAGCACATTTCAGGAGAGGCTTCTTAGAGTGCTGCTTCCAGCTTCATTTCAGGTATTCCCTGACATGTCTTCTGCCTTCTTCTCCTGCTGAGAGCTTCTGCTTTCCCTGCGATCACGTCCTACCTTGTACTTTCTTTGTGGGCACCTTTTACAGTATGGGCAGCTACCGTGCAGAGTTTGCTCTTATTTGACTGCGTGTGCTTCTCTGCTGCCTCCCCCATTGTGTGTTGGCAAGCTGTGCCCATCAAGCCTAACTAGGATGCAGTAAAGTGCCCCCCTGAGGTGTATGTATGTGTGTATGTATGTATGTATGTATGTGTGCATGCATGTATGTATGTAGGCATGCACTGCTTGACCGTGACCTGGTGTTGAGGCCCTTCCTTTCGTTGTCTTCCCTGCTGTGTGATTCGCATTATGTAGCTCCTGGTCGTGTGTTGTTGCCTTAGGCTGCTATGTTGTTCCCTGCTGTTTGCCAATGTCTTCTGTGGTGACCATGAAGTGCATTGCAGGGAATCCCTTCATATCAGAGTTCCAGCATTCACTGACTTTCCAGTTGTCCACAGGTATGTGTGGCGGCAACTTTGTGGCATTGCTTCCTGGGAAACAGCGACATTTACCATCCACTGCAGTGAATGACTTCTGACCTTCTGCCAGGAAAGGTAGGCGTTGGCACTGCCATGCAGTCTTTGTGGTCTGTCCTGCCCGGTGCTGCGCAATGCTGCGACATTCTCCGGTTGAGTTGCTGCCTTCCTGCTTGTTGTGTTTGCTGTTGTGGTAGCAGCTATTTGCTGGTTGGATTGCTGCTGGCCCTTGCATGTGCTCCGGCCCTTCTAAACATGCTGTGTGGTTTCCTGCACTGGGAGCACTGTGCTGTGTGTCGCTACTGTGAGTGTCTGGTGGCTGTCGCATGTCTGTCTGCCATGATCCTGTGTGTGTCATGTTTTCATGTTTCTGGTCTGCTGTGTCCAGCCACACTGATGATGCAGCAGGGTCCATGACAGTGGTGGCATGGACAACAGTTATGGTGAAGTTTTCCTCAGGCCATTGCAGTGCTTAGGAGGACAGTGTGTGCATGTTGCCTGCCGTATGCTCTCAGAATGCCAGCAACAATTTTGCTGATGTTACCATCGACATGTGCAGCAGAACACAAAATGGGTCTTTCTCACATGCGTGTTCATGTTTTTGGATAGGTGTGTGCTTCCCGTGCCATGCAGGTACCTTCTGCTCAATGACATGTCTCACTGCCTGTGTCTGTTGCAGCTTCAACAGCCGACAATTTTTCCTTATGTTTCCCCTGTGGGGGTTTCCCCGCTGTTCTCCTTGTGGTCAGCTGTCCTTTCCGCTCCATTGCTGGCCCTGTGCATGGCATTTGTGTGCATTGCAATGCAGTTGCTTACAGGAGATGTGTACATGCCACTGCTTGCCCTTTCCATGACAGCAGCATGGCGGATGCAAGGAGATTGCTGCTGTGTGCATGAGCGGAATATGTGAGCCTGCTCAAAACCCACAGAGTAGCAAAACCATGTCACAAAGCCAGAACCATGGCATTGCAGCAGCGGAAACATGACGGAAGCCCTGCAAAGGAAGTACTGTATCTGCACAGCAGTGTTGCTGTCCATGGTTGCTAAAGTGCTTGTCCTGATAATGCTGTCTCCCTGTATTTCACAGCAGCAGTGACAGTGCTTTCAGAGTCCTTGCCTCATTTCCCTTATGCTGCAGTACTTACAGTTTTGAGCTTGATGTCACATGCTGTTGAGACTCCAGATGAGCAACCTTGCAGCTCACCTTGTGTGCGAGTGAAGTGGGTTCCCTTAGGAAGATCCATGCTCTTCCAGAGTTTGCTCCTGGTGATTTCTTCATGGTCCTCGCAAATCATGTCAGTGCTGCAGACTGTCCCTGCAGCCATTTCAGTGGGGGGCTACTGTTGCATGGGGACAGGACATTTCCTAGAATCATTACAGCCTTCACTCCTTCAGGGACTGTTAATGCCTTCAGTTTGGTGGTGGTCCCTCCTAATGCATTGAAAACTAATCCTGTGCCATCAAAGAGAACCCATTCACCATTGACAATTCCCAAGGTCATGATGACCGTGCACCCTGTGCAATTCATTTCACAGCGTGCCATTCCTGAGGGGGTAGCACCATGGATCCATTCCATGGGAAATTTCCCCTTCCCTACACTGTCTGCTGAATCACTGTGATCTTCCTGACTGGGTGCACCAAAACGCTCCATACTTGCTGAGTGTGCTGGCTGTGACGGGCAAGCACTTGGGCTTTTCCGTATGCGTGCCATAATTTAAGTACTTGTGAACATCTTCATGGAGCATGTTTAACGATTGCTAATTTGTTCTTTGGTTGTGCTCAGTGTTAGTGCAGGATATTTGGGCTTTCGATTGCATTTGCAATGCTCCCTGTGACAGCAGTGTTTCCAAAGGCAGTGTAGCTGACAGCTCCATTACAAGGCTTTTTGCAGGGTGTAGTCATGGCATCCATCCATTCCCAGATGAGAGCTGTCATCAGCTAAGCTGTCTCCCACTCTTAGCAGCCGTCCAATGCCAGCAGGACCCTTTCATTCCAAATTTGCTGCCAGATGCAAGTTGCATGTATGTCCCCACACATTGCAGTGCCTTCAGCTCATCGGTGCCATGCTCGTTCTCTTACCATGCGGTGCAATGCTGAAACATTGCCTATGATCCCCTCCCAGAGCAAGCACTGTCCCACCGAGTCCAGCATTCAATGCCATCGTTTCTCTTAGCGAGGTATTTGTGGCGTTCATGGCAGGGCTGCATGCCATGGTGTGTTCCTGGACGCTGAGCGGTTGGTCCTTTCCAATGCTTCCACCCACATCAATGTTTCTGGGGAGTCCGCAGCCTGGGGGTTCCCCAGATGACATTGGTACTCTCTGTTGGGACAGTAAGGTGTTCATGCCCAGAAGCATGTCTGCCATGATTCCTGTGGGCGCTTTGGAAAAAGCTTTGGCAGCCCCACTTCTATTACGCGCTCAAGGTGTTCAGAGGCATCAGGCCCAATAGGATTCCCAATTGGCAGGCCCTTGACAGCAAGCTGGCCAGCTGTGCATTCCGTGACGAGTGGGCCTCTCTCCTTCCTCCTGTAAGCCTGTGCTTGGAAGGCCGGTTACGCCCCCCACTCTTGGTCATGGCCCTGGCCCTGATTTCTGAGAGGCACTTCCGTGAGTCTCAGCATCCCTGGACTGATTACTTTACGGTGGTGCTGCAGCTCTGGGGGTGGCTTATTCCCTTGTGCCATGGGGGAAAGAAAGACCTCAGGAAGGGCGCACCCTTTGGCATTTGGGCCTATTA